>NC_139582.1:21052517-21355017 GCF_946808225.1 Silurus aristotelis | reverse complement strand
GAATTGATTAATGATGGAGGCAGCAATTTGCTTAAATTGAACTTGGATATAAGCAATAAATACATGATTTTTATTGGTACATTGGTACTTTTTGCTTTTGTTCACCTATTGCCCTTTTTAACTGTTTTCAATGAATTTATGCTAATGAAAAAATTAGAATTTATATTAAGAAAATTCATATTTTAGCAATAAATATATTTTTATGAAAAAAGTTATATTTTTGTTAAAACATGGTTTTTGTTTTTTTCATTCACTCATTGCCCTTTTAAACAATTATTCATGAAATTATGCTAATTATTATTCATATTAATATTTTCTAATAACATATTTTTTTGAAAAAAGTCATATTTTTGTCAAAACATGATTTGTCATGTCACCTTTTCATTTTTTATTATTTTTATTTTGTTTTATTTTCATTATAACTAACCTATTTTCTTTAAAAAAAAAAAAAACATTATATGTTTGTCAAAACTTAATTTGCCATGCCACTTTTTTGTCTTTTGTTCACTTATTGCCCTTTTTAATGGTTATGAATGAAAATATGCTAATGAATATAACATTTATTTTCAGAATTATCATATATTTTATGAAAAAAGTCATATTTTTGTCAAAGCAGGATTTTTCGCGACACTGTTTCATTTATTGCACATTTTAGCATTTTTCTGAATGATATTATGGTTATGCATATGAAAATTCTTATTTTATCAATAACTATAATATTTTTTATGAAAAATGTCCAAAATTCATCAGACACATGTTGGAGGAGGTTGGCTGGAAAAATCATTGTAGCTATTGCTGAATGAAAATGAAAATAGTATTTATTAGTTTTAGTGACATAACAAGCATTATAATAAATATTGTGTTTTTCTGGATCATAAGAAGTAACTGTCTTTGTGGTGCCCAAGGGCAGACTGTGCTGGGTCCAGTGAAGTCAGCGTGGCTAAGTTATTTGTCCTTCTATAAAGATCTGAATGACTAAAATCAGTGGTATCATGTAATATAACATGCTGTAGTAGGCAGTGTTCCAGGCAACTCTGTGGGAAAGACAGTTTTTCATCATACAGTTTTGATCAGTTGCTTCCAGTCAGCTGACTTCAGATCTACAGTTCATAAAGACTCAGGCCTAAGACATTATTTTTGGCTTGTGCTAATGGAATGTTATACCAATTTTACAAATATCACAAATGCCATGTTCTTGCTGGCAAAGCAATATATATTCAAAAGGTTTTTAAAAGAACACCAGTATACTTGCTTGACTTGAGAGGTCAAGATGTTCAGCTAATGCTGACAACAACAACAAATGGCACAAAAGTGTACTTTTTGTGGCATTTATTTATCATGGCATGGTTGTTGGGGCCAAATATTTCAGATACAGCTGATCTCGGATTTTCACAGACCACATTCACACAACATAGTTTAAACAGGGTGGTGCAAAATACAAAACCATTAGGTAATTAACTGTTTTTTGTTGAGTGGAAACACTATATTGTTAAGTGAGGAAAATAACCTAATTGTTTTGAGCTGTAACTAATATAATCACTCTTTACAAACCCTGGTGGACAGAAAGCATGGAAAAAACATCAAGCCTACTTTTTTAATAAAAGATTAAAGGGTTAAGCAGTAATGACCATATTTCCCAGCCTTCTTTTCATTGTCATTGAAAAATTCACTTGCTGTGATAATCAACAGTAACATGCTGCATAGTTATGTTCTATTCTCTTAGTGTATAAATATGAGATAACACGAGATATAATGAACATTTAATAACATACGCCTTGTTACCCTTTTAAAATTAAAGACATTTCAAATGTCTGAATCTAAAGGATGAGCAGGCTTTACTTTCTGAGGATGCTCGGGTGCATTCATGTTTGAAAGAAGATGCTGGAGATCTTCTTCCTGTCTGTGGTAGCTGGTAGACATTGAGTTTTCTTAGCAGCAGTATGCTGGGGAGGCAACATCAGAGCTGGAGATGCAAATAAAAAGCTCAACAAGCTAATCAAGAAGATGGCTCTGTCTTGGGTTGTTCATTGGACAATCATTCTGGAAAATAAACAGCAAACCCTCCATGAACCATTACTGAAACAGCGAAGCAAAGCAGAGGACTCCTTCAAAATAATATCACTGACTTACAGATACACACTGTATCTGTTTATTCTTTAGATATTGTACATCTTTTTATGTATTCATTAGTTATCTTTCATTTGTAATCTAACAAATTTTACTCTCTGAGTTGCTGTAATACATTAATTTCTATTTGGGAAAAAAGTGATCTGTCTGTCTGTTTAACTATATCACTCCAAAAACACGAGTGCCTATAGAGACTGCATGAGAGACTGGTGAAGATGATTTATCAACTGATCAGCCTCCTGTTAAGAGCGACATCTGGTGGCAAAACATGGGACTGTACAGTACAGTATAAAGCTGATTAACATGAAATACATTAGGAAAGTAATTTGTAATATATAATATGTTGACTAATGTATCTATCCAAACATCTGCTGCAGCAAAAAGTGGACCTGGTTTATTTTGTTCAGAAAAACAGCCATGAGTGTATTGTTAAGTATAATGCAGCAACACGTACTGTGTTTTCAGTTATCATGGAGAAATCTGCATCCAAAGCATGAAGATGACTGACATTGCTCAGCTCCTCTTGTAGGGCTATGATGCTTAAAAGACTGAAGTAGTTATTGTTTCCAACATTATATAATAATAGTGAAGACAAATACTGAAGATAATTTGAATGCGGATACTGTAGACTTGGGCGTAAATATTATTTAACAGTAGAGGGGGGGACAATAAATACAATAAATATAGAATTTCTAATGAGCAATTTTTGAAGGGGGACACAAATAATACAGTCAAATTGTACTGATAAAGACACAGTGTCCCCACAGTGAAAAACTTCGCTTTTATCATTATTATTGTAGCATGGAGACTGCGTCATTATGGTTATTTTCAAAGCAAAACAAGGAATTAAAAAAAAAAAAGTTAAAATTTTTATTTAAAATTAATCAAGACACTTAAAAACAGAATAGAAATTGATTATAAAAATACAGTGGGTCAGTTCGGATGTAGCAGTGCTCATTTAGTAAATGCACAGATAAACAATATGCTAATTGTGTGTTAGTGTCAGTGCACTATGCTACAAGCTATTGTAAACAAGCTAACGTTCACTAGATAAGTCATATTTTAATCGCTAATAGAGCAGATTCATGGAAAATTACATCGCTAATCAGCATCTTTGCCGCAACTAATTTATGAATGAGTCTGAATCTACTACATTAAAGAGAATTGCTTTATTTAAAGTGAATAAAATACCTTAGTTAATGGACTTGAACATTAATTGAGCCGCAGACACACACCTGACTCGTATGTGTAGAGAAGGTGAGATGAACCGCACACCTGACTCGTGTGTGTAGAGCAGGTGAGATGAACACACACCTGACTCGTGTGTGTAGAGCAGGTGAGACGAACCGCACACCTGACTCGTGTGTGTAGAGCAGGTGAGACGAACCGCACACCTGACTCGTGTGTGTAGAGAAGGTGAGACGAACCGCACACCTGACTCGTGTGTGTAGAGCAGGTGAGACGAACCGCACACCTGACTCGTGTGTGTAGAGCAGGTGAGACGAACCGCACACCTGACTCGTGTGTGTAGAGCAGGTGAGACGAACCGCACACCTGACTCGTGTGTATAGAGCAGGTGAGACGAACCGCACACCTGACTCGTGTGTGTAGAGCAGGTGAGACGAACCGCACACCTGACTCGTGTGTGTAGAGCAGGTGAGACGAACCGCACACCTGACTCGTGTGTGTAGAGCAGGTGAGATGAACCGCACACCTGACTCGTGTGTGTAGAGCAGGTGAGATGAACCGCACACCTGACTCGTGTGTGTAGAGCAGGTGAGACGAACCGCACACCTGACTCGTGTGTGTAGAGAAGGTGAGATGAACTGGGAAAGCAGGCAGTGGGTCAAACCACTGTGAGAAAGGGGAGGGGGAACTCAACTGTTTCTAAATGCATTTTTTGCGTTTTCTTTTCTACTTACACAATTATTTAGGTATGCATACATATATTATACATAATAGAGAGTGCGATTTTTTATATATATATTTTTTGGGGGGGACAACGCTCGGATGGGGGGGACATGTCCCCTCCGTCCCCCCCCGGGATTTACGCCCATGACTGTAGACTTGCACTTCTGACTCTTTTCCACAGATTGAACATACTGAACTTTTATTTTACTGCTGGACCTTATAGTGTACAATTAAAGAATAAATATAGTAAGAATCAAAACTAGGCAAGGACAAAAGAGAAAGATAGGTCTACCTAAGCAATCCAAAAGGGGATTAAAATACCATCGCAGCAGAGTATAATTTTATGATTAGATGTTAGCAAAGAAAATAGTTTGCAAGGGTTCTGAGCTAGAAATAATATAAAATAAAAAACAGCAAATTATTAGAATCCATTTTGTACAAGTCAGGCTGTTTTCATTTAAGTTTCTGTTTGCTTACAGAAATGATCAATTCATTCACTTAAGGATTTTAAAATTCAAGTGAAACTAAAATCTAACAACAATAATTAGTATTATATAGTATTGCAAAGTTTAGTCATATGATTGATATTGTAGAAATGCCTTCTATGGTTTCTATGTCTTTTATGTTATAACATTTATTCTTTTTATTATATCACATTGATTAGTTTGACTTTGCCACCCCTGTGTCACTAATCGATCTAAATATACATCCATGTTCCTGTAAAGCTGCTTTTTGCAAATGTCTACAATCCAATTTCAGTTGTATTTATATAAAACTTTAACACATGACATTGTCCCAAAGCAGCTTTCAGAGATAAATATGTTCGAAAATTTGAATTTATATTAGAGCCTATAAGTTTATACTCAACGAAAAATCCAGGAATGGCTGTGGCAAGGAAAAACTCCTTGTCAGGAGGAAGAAACCTTGAGAGCAACCAGACTAAGTAAGGGAACTCATCATGTCCATTCATTATAGTTTTATCATTGTTGAGATGTACTGTTCAGTAATGGGTGCTTAAAACAGAAATAGGAAGTAATGAAGTACAAATACTTTGTTACTGTACTTAAATGGAATATTCTAGTATCAGTACTTTACTTATCTTACTTATATAGTACTTATTCTTTGTACATTTTACTTTTACTCATTAAATTTTTTTTTATTCAATTAAATAAATTTTTATTTGTATAGCGATTTTAACAATAAACATTGTCTCAAAGCAGCTTTACACAGATAACGTGGTGATAAAGAATAAATAAGATGTTCTTTGTAAGTGTAAGTTTGTCCCTGATAAGAGAGAGGGGGGGGGTGACAGGGAGAGAAGGATATGGATTATTAAGTATCCTTATTGTTGTATGAAAGTTAATATCACTGTGCAGTTGCGACTCCAGCAAGACTTGCTATGGCAGCATAACTAAAAGGGAGAACCAGAAGTTAACACAGACATGAGGGATCTCTGGGATAAGAGACGATCCACCACACCACCTTCAACAAACCTGAGTGAACTTGTGAGAGTGAGGAGACGACAGCATACAAATATCCAAGTTCACCAAACACTCTATATCCATTTTCCCTCCAGATCTGCGCCTTTACCTAAAAAACTACTGATAAAAAACTTGATTAAATAAATATTTATATGTTATATAAATATATATGTAATAAATACAGTGAGGAAAATAAGTATTTGAACACCCTGCTATTTTGCAAGTTCTCCCACTTAGAAATCATGGAGGGGTCTGAAATTGTCATCATAGGTGCATGTCTAATGTAAGAAACATAATCTAAAAAAATTGTTAATGCAGAAATAACAATGTATGATTTTTTAACTATTTATTTGTATGATACAGCTGCAAATAAGTATTTGAACACCTGAAAAAGTCAATGTTAATATTTGGTACAGTAGCCTTTGTTTGCAATTACAGAGGTCAAACGTTTCCTGTAGTTTTTCACCAGGTTTGCACACACTGCAGGGGGGATTTTGGCCCACTCCTCCACACAGATCTTCTCTAGATCAGTCAGGTTTCTGGCCTGTCGCTGAGAAACACGGAGTTTGAGCTCCCTCCAAAGATTCTCTATTGGGTTTAGGTCTGGAGACTGGCTAGGCCATGCCAGAACCTTGATATGCTTCTTACAGAGCCACTCCTTGGTTATCCTGGCTGTGTGCTTCGGGTCATTGTGATGTTGGAAGACTCAGCCTCGACCCATCTTCAATGCTCTAACTGAGGGAAGGAGGTTGTTCCCCAAAATCTCGCAATACATGGCCCCGGTCATCCTCTCCTTAATACAGTGCAGTCGCCCTGTCACATGTGCAGAAAAACACCCCCAAAGCACGATGCTACCACCCCCATGCTTCACAGTAGGGATGGTGTTCTTGGGATGGTACTCATCATTCTTCTTCCTCCAAACACGTTTAGTGGAATTATGACCCAAAAGTTCTATTTTGGTCTCATCTGACCACATTACTTTCTCCCATGACTCCTCTGGATCATCCAAATGGTCCTTGGCAAACTTAAGACGTGCCTGGACATGTGCTGGTTTAAGCAGGGGAACCTTCCGTGCCATGCATAATTTTAAACCATGACATCTTAGTGTATTATCAACAGTAACCTTGAAAACGGTGGTCCCAGCTCTTTTTTAGGTCATTGACCAGCACCAGTAGTTCTGGGCTGATTTCTCACCTTCCTTAGGATCATTGAGACCCCACGAGGTGAGATCTTGCATGGAGCCCCAGTCCGAGGGAGATTGACAGTCATGTTTCGCTTCTTCCATTTTCTAATGATTGCTCCAACAGTGGACATTTTTTCACCAAGCTGCTTGGCAATTTCCCCGTAGCCCTTTCCAGCCTTGTGGAGGTGTACAATTTTGTCTCTAGTGTCTTTGGACAGCTCTTTGGTCTTGGCCATGTTAGTAGTTGGATTCTTACTGATTGTATGGGGTGGACAGGTGTCTTTATGCAGCTAACGACCTCAAACAGGTGCATCTAATTTAGGATAATGAATGTAGTGGAGGTGGACATTTGAAAGGCAGACTAACAGGTCTTTGTGGGTCAGAATTCTAGCTGATAGACAGGTGTTCAAATACTTATTTGCAGCTGTATCATACAAATAAATAGTTTAAAAATAATATATTGTGGTTTCTGGATTTTCTTTATTTAGATTATGTCTCTCACAGTGTACATGCACCTACGATGACAATTTCAGACCCCTCCATGATTTCTAAGTGGGAGAACTTGCAAAATAGCAGGGTATTCAAATACTTATTTTCCTCACTGTATATATTTTTATCCTCGACTTGAACACTAAGACTGTGTCTGAGTCCCGAACACTGATTGGAAGGCTGAACCATAACCATTCATTATTTGAGGTACCAACAAATAGCCTGCACCTTTTGATCTAACTACGTGTGGGGATCATATTGGTACAGAAGTTCACTCAGATACTGTGGCGCGAGACCGCTAAGTGCTTTATACATTAGTAGTAGTATTATAAGTATTTTATAATCAATGCGAGATTTAATTGTGAGCAAGTGTAGAGTTTTTACACAAATATCTGGATTTTCTATTTTATAAAAACTACTGTAATAAGAAATTGTAGCAGACTGTTGATATTATTTACAGTCCAAATCCATCCTCATAGTTCTTGAGTTGCTCAGTAATTTCAAGGATCTTTAGGCTGTTCATGTGGGACCATCCTCAGCTGCACAAAGTGGTCTCCATTTGCGTCTGGAAAAAAGAAAGGTACAGGAGAAGAGAGAGAAAAGAGAGAAAGAGAGAGAGAGAGAGAGAGAGAGAGAGAGAGAGAGAGAGAGAGAGAGAGAGAGAGAGAGAGAGAGAAAGAGGGGTGACTGGTAGATCAGGGAGTCTTCTTCTTTATTTTCAGTCTTCCCTCACCACATCCATAAACCTCCTCCTTGGCCTTCATCATACACCCCATGGTCCTCCTCTGCACTGTGCAAACCATCTCAATCTACGCTCCCTTACCTTGTCTTTAAAATATCCTAAATGCATGGTCCCTCTAATAAACCTAATCCTTTCCATCCTTGTCACTCCCAATCTTAGCATCTTCAGCTTTGCTACCTCCAACTCCACTTGCTGTCTTTTAGTCAATACCGCATACTTCTCTGACACACCAGACTTCCTTATACAATACCACAACTCCTCTCTCGGCATCCTGTCGTACGCTTTCTATAAATCCGCAAACACACAATGCAACTCCTTCTGACCTTCTCTATACTTCTCCATTAACATTCTCAAATCAAATATTGCTGGCTATCAATACCTGGCATGGTCATTGGTAACCCGGGCCCCCCTATAAAGCAAGAAACCCAGTTAACACAATTCTCCTTTCACTGCAGTCACAGCTGCACCTTATACACCATCTCTAGCACAGTCATCAATATTAACCTTATTAAATGACCCTGGTTTTCTGTGCATTTTTGTGCATTTTTTCATGCATTATGGTTTTCCTGGGAATTTTAAATAAATGTCAAGTTGTATGTTTTTGTTTTTGCTGTTTTAAACAGTTTCGGCTGACCTTTCCTAACAATATACAGCTTTTGGTGAAAAGTATGTCTGCGATCAAATAAATTTCTCCTCCTCTGTCAGCCATTGTGGATTAAAACAAGCTATTAAATATATTTAATACATACAGATGTGATTTGCAAGCTCCGACTTGTGCGCTCTCTGACAACTGAATCACAGGATGTGAAAATACTGACATTATTGTACACCTGCTTAATGGTGTAGTCCATGAATCTGATTGTTGATTCTGAGTGTTTAAGCCAGCAGAGAAGGCCTTGGTTGCCCTGATAGCCCAGCTGGTGATAAGGGTAAAGGATTAATAATTTCTATACAGTCAGACCCTTACAACATTTCAGAAATATGATGGTCACCTCAGACGGGAAAAAAATTATAATAATAATTTTTTATTTAGTTAATTTGTACTATCTAAAAAAAAATGTAAATGTGTTTACAGTGCCTCTTTATGTCTGTGTCAGAATGCATCAAATACTAGTCACTGTTCTTCTATTTACGACCTGATGGACTTACTACTGGTTTTCGGTCCCTATCTACCTCGTAAGTTGGGGTCTACCTGTACTGTCATTGTATCTAAAGGATCGATTTTCAAATGGAAGTATCGATGCTATCTGTGTTTTAAACAAGTGAGTTCAGAATAACAATAATATGCCGTATAGTATATACATATTTATACAACTTAAATAGGAATGTCAGTGAGAACTACTGTATATCTTCTTTCACTGTACCACTGCTTCTCATGACAGTGTTCGCTCACTCAGTCGAAGCACACTCAGTGCAGAAGATGCAAGTGCATGGCTGCGATCATGACCGGAGTTATTTCACTTCACTTAACATTGATTAAGCTTCATGTGACATTTGTCAAAAAACAATACGCCACTGTGGCAATACCACAAATATGACAAAGCATCTTAAATTAAAACACCCTATAGAGCAAGACAGAGTACAGCTGAGGCAAGCACAGGAGACAACACTGACACGGCCCTTGGCTTGAGGCAATGTTTTATAGCAGAATCATTTGGGAGAGACCTTCAGAGATAATATCCAGGTACAAAGTGGTGATCAGGTTATTTGAATACAAAAAGTCGAGTTACATTGATTTATTTATAGGTATACTTTATACCATACAGATTGTTTCACATATGATACTTCAGTATTTCACAGGGAGCAGAATATTACACGTATATGAGTAAAAATAGTTGGAAAAAAATGATTTTATTATTTATTAAAACACTGTATACATATTTCATAGAAGTATCGGTATCTGTATTGATATCGACGATACTTATCTTGAAAGCACAGTGGAACCGCGATAATTGTGGCTCGAAAGTTTGGAGTAACATTTCAAAACAGAGTTTGTACTAATAAATTACATTAAAAAAAATGTTGTACTATTTTATTATTGTATAATTCATTTAAAGCAGTAAATATAACATTCATGACAAATTATTCACAATTTTTGTTGAGTTTACAGTAAAGTACATATACAATTCCCCTTGAAAAAGGAACCTTTTTTTGTTTTTTGATTTTTTGTTACTCGCGAGGGGTCATAAAAACATAACCCCCGCGAGTATCGAGGTTGCACTGTACTTGGTATCGGATGGAAGATAAAAGAAATCGTATCGCCCATGCCTAGGCCCAGCTAGTGAGCCTCGCTTCCTTTAAGAACCTTCATGTCCGGCATGCCTCGCGCCACCGCGCATGCGCGCACTTCGCGTCAGTCACGTGTACACGTCTGCTCGAGTGGCTGTAGTCTCGCCGTGGAGCTGTGCTGTGTGCAGTCTGCTCGGAATCGGGAGTGGGGTTTCAGTCCGGATCAGAGAATGAGTGATAACGATGACATCGAAGTTGACAGTGATGTATGTCACACTGCTCCTCTCTTGATTCGAGCTCGGGCGTGTGTTTGTGGAAGTGTTGTGAATGTGTAATGGATCGGACGCGTGCTTCAGTGCTTTATTTCCCAGTAGCTAGCTAGCCTACAGAGAGCTTACTGAGTTAGCCAAAAAGCTAGCGCTGCTTGTTTGTTTTTTTAGTGATTTCCTCATCCACTTCGAGTGTGTGACCGATCATGTGAAATGATTTAGATTCAGATTCGTGTGTCTTCGTTTCCAGTTAATTCGGTTTTCTTTCGGTTTGTTTTTTTTTCCAGGAAGAGTCGTCGAGATTTCTCCCAGTGGTATGTAGCTGCTTTGCTAACTCATGAGCTCTTGTTGTTGTTGCTGCTGCTGCTGATGTCGTCTTCATGTGGCCTTCGGGTCCATTATCATCTTGATCTTCATTAACCTCAAGCATTACTTTGGAAAAACATGTCCACTTCACACATTTCTTACTTATGCATGGTCATATGACTGCTTGATTGACCAATGAGCCAACTGCTAAACAACAATTTTATTATAAAGATCTTAATACAGGAAAAACAAATGCACAGGCATGTCTGATAAATCCAGATCAGATGCTCTTGTATAGTACATAAGCTGTTTACATACAGTATCCTGTGTCAGACCTGCTATATTTCTCTTTATATTGTACCTCTGACAACAAGATAAGCGTTTCAAAGCGTTTTATCAACTTAGTGTTATATACACCAATACAACAGTATAGAAAAGAATTGGGGAGTACTTTTTTTTTATAAAAAGTTTTATTTTTATTGATTCAACTTGTATATCTTCTACTTATGGTTCATCCAATCAAATCCTTTCTAGTATATCTATGTCCCGCCCCCTTTCCCAAGGGTGGGTCTTGCAAACATGGTAGTAAACTTGTAACTCTTCTGTTTGAGGATAAAACTCATCCATTTAACTTTTTAGAGGAGTGTGAAGGAAGTTTTCCGTTACACGATTTACAATTTTCAGTGTTTCGCTATGGGGATAGAGTGATTTCAGGAACTTTTATACATCTGTATACGTTGTTGGAATGCGAGAGCAAGGAGTGTCATTTTATCTGCCGTTCAGGTGGTCACCATAGGTGCTGTTAACACTGTTATTCGTTGAACCTCAGCTCAGACGTGTGCAGTTATCATTTCAAAAAGCGCAAGGTCTCAGAAAACCTTATTAAACCTCATTAGATGTGGGTGAAGTTGTTCACAGTCGAAAAAAGCTCTTCCTAAACACCTTGCTGTTTCATCTTTATTTATGTAGCTAAATTACCATTAAGTGTAATTATATTGTTTCGAGGGGGTGTAACGTGTTTTCGAGCGCTGTTATTTGTTGTGTAAATCAGTCAAGCGCTCTTATACAATGTCAGTTCCTGATTCTGAGGGAAATAAAACATTGGTAATCGAACTGCTGACAAACCTAACACGAGTTTATCACAGTGTCATGGGCAGCTATCGTTTTCTTTGGCGCTTGTCTTCTATCCAAAACAAAACAAAAAAAACCTACAACACACAGTAGACACTTTTCACACTAAGTAAATGTAAGATAGATAGGCTACAGAACGTTCTAATCTTAATGATTAACAATCGGCGAGTTTTCATCCAACCACCTCTCTCGCACTGGACAACTTACGTTTCCCATCCCTTTAGCTGAGAGGGTTTGAACTGACAGGAAGTTTAAATAACCGCACAAATGAAACAGCTTGTTCAGATGTGGTAAGCAAAAAAAAAAAAAAAAAGCAACGCATGGGCCAGAAGCTTGAGTCAGATAGGCTTATGTCAATCAAGAACAGGAATTTAAGCCTACAGTCGATATGACCGAAAAATTCAATTCTATTCAGTTTAATTCTATTCAGTTTGATTTAGCATGATTGTGAGTTTGTAGAAAAATGGAAAGCGTACAAAGTTTTCATCTGCTGCTTTGCATCTGGTGCTTGTTTTTTTTTTCTTTCAGCGTAACTGTTACTGTCTCCTGTCATCAGAATTGAATGTTATTTTAAAACGTTTTGTGCCATAAAGACATTTTTAAAGGCGTGAAAATAGAATATTGCATTTGGTGAGAAACCGTATCACTCCATAACCTCAGCAGTAAACCTCTTGATGACTTTTACTCATAAATTAAAAAAAAGATCAAATCATAGTGCTTGGGCGCTTTTCCTTGTTAGCAGAATTATAGTACGCTATTGTAATGATACCTATTTCGTGTCTGCGTAAGAACCCGGCCTGTTTTATTTCACTGCAGGCAGACAAGCGAGCACACCACAACGCACTGGAGCGCAAACGGAGGGACCACATCAAAGACAGCTTTCACAGTTTACGTGACTCTGTGCCTTCTTTACAAGGAGAGAAGGTTGGAGGACATTTTTTTAATTCTGACTTTTAATTGTGTTAAATATTTGGTGCATATAAATATAAGGTGTTTGTTTTTCTTTACCACTGTAAAATGGTGGTCTGGGACGATACAGATAAGATCTATTTATTTTAATGATACATAAAATGTTTTGGAAAACATGGATATTTTGAAATCAATACTCGACACTCCAATTAAACCAAATCTGTTCAGAATCGAACAGAATGGCACTTTATATGGCTTCTTGGTACATTATCCCCGTTCCTCTCTCTCTTTTTTTTGTTTGTTTCTTTCTCTATTTTTTTTTGTTGCCAAAATCCTTTCAAATTCATCAAATTCTCCTGCCCATAAACTTCAGTTTGATTCCAGTTCAAAACCATTGAACTCGTGTAATTCGATTACAGAAATCAATTACCGTATTTTTCGGACTATAAGCCGCTACTTTTTGTACCCCCCCCCGGCTTAAACAACGAAGCGGCTAATTTATGGATTTTTCCCGGTTTCACAAACTTCAAGCCAAAAAACTGAACCCCATAACATTAGACCAATGAAATTTCCGAACGGAAACAAAAAAACGCACCTCACCTGTGTTCTGAGCTGCACGGCATCGGGAGAAAAAACGTTTTTTTTTTTTTTTTTTTTTTTCGCTCGACGATGCCAAAGGATAAACTCCTGCGAGAAATAGTTGTGAAAGGAAGGAGGAAGACAGTGAACAATAAGTTTCTTGGTCGGCTACTGTTTAGATACAAGCCGTTGTAACGCGTTGAGTCTGGGTCATGGGATAGCACGCCAACACAGAAATCATATAAGCACAGACAGGTTTCCAAAACTCGTGCTTTTTTATTTTTCTTGGCAACAGCGTTACAGTTTAGTCAAAGAAACTTAGAAATGAGCATCAGAAAATAATGACATATTCCTCGTCATGAACACACGCAGTAATACTGGAAAAATGCAGTGGCTATTCCCATAATAATAATAATGCTCTTAAAGGAAGCGCAACATATTTCACCCGTTACACCGTGTGTAACGTGTCTTTCGTTAATGCCTGTGGAAAGTACATTAGTGTAGACAGGTATATTATAGTTATACTTATAGACAGGTGCGGCTTATTTATGTTAAAAAAATATATATATTTGTAAAATTCAGTGGGTGCGGCTTATATATGGGTGCGCTTTATAGTCCGGAAATTACGGTAATCAATGCTTCGTTTAGACCATTTAACTAAACACTAAAAGCACCGTGTTTCCCACGGACCATTATTACTGACGCACCACCCGCTAAACTCCGGCGCACTCTGGACAGGGAACACAGAAGACGCTGGAGAATGAAAAACTGAGGCACGGGGAGAAAACAGCGAGGGGCAGAGGAGAAGATTCCGACCAAAGAAAACGCCAGAAAGTTTGTAAAGTTTGGGATTATTACAAACTAAATCATAAAGAAAACACGGTGCAGTGCGTTTACCGTTTTTAAATAGATTTTAATATTTGTGTTTATATACAGTGTGGTCATGTAGAGCAGGTAGTAGAGCAGTTTTTAGTGATAAATACACTGATTTGATTTCCTCTGTCCTTTATAGCAGTGGTCCCTGACCCCCGGGCCGCGGACCAGCACCGATCCGTGGGTCTATTGGTACCGGGCCGCACAGAAAGAATACATAACTTACATTATTTCCGTTTTATTAATCATCTGATTCTGAGCGATGTTTCATTTTGGAAAATTTGCGGATTCTCTCCACCACATCTGTCTATGACTCACTCTTGATGCATGTCATGATGCCTCGGTCACATGTCCTACCAACATCCGCTACCTTTTTAAAGGGGCTCCGGCCGCTAACACATAATACATTACCGCTAAATTCAAACCCCCAAACTAGCAAAATGAACAAAAATGAGTTTTTGTGCCGGTCGTATCATTTTATTTTGTTGCATTTATCCACCACACCGGTCCGTGAAAATATTGTCTGACATTAAACTTTAACAAAGTATTGTCCGTGGCGCAAAAAAGGTTGGGGACCACTGCTTTATATGAATCTTGGGTTGCGGTTGAAGAAAAGCAGTGTTCTACCAAACATACAGTACCTTATGGAATTGGTCTCATAGACTATAATACATTTTCAAAGTTTATTTTTTTCCATTACAGATGTCAGTGCAAGTTTGTACAATGAAATTCGTAAGTGAGGCTCCAGGCGAACTACAGCAATATTAAATATTAAACATTAAACAGAAAACAAAACAAAAGAAGAAAAAGGAGAGCGAAGTAATAGAGGCAAGATAAAGTGTGTGTGTGTGTGTGTGTGTGTGTGTGTGTGTGTGTGTGTGTGTGTGTGTGTGATATGATTATTTACTTATATAACATGTAAGCATGAGGTTTTCTTGGGGGGGATGGAAGTCTGAGGATAACAAAGAGAATAAATGTTTGGTGTGCAGAAAATATGCTACGTAGTGTGTAAGGTGTAATAGTACTGAGTGCAGTGGTAACACACACAGTATTGACACATGGTTCGAGGTAATTTGGTTGATCGTGGATGTTTTTTTGTGAGAAAGTGCCCGCATCCAACCAGACACGTGAAGAATGAGAGATTGTCGTCACATGAGGCGTAATCTGCACTTGTCAGACATTCCTGCAGTTCTTTTAATGTTGCTGTAGGTCTCTTCTCGGTCTCCCAGCTACATTGTGTGTCTTGTCCGTTTTGATCTTCTTTCTTCGCTGATGATTGGCTTTATGTTGTTCATTCCACGCACAATATAATTCTTTTCAGCCCCTCTGCTGATCGATATCCTTTCAACAATAGAGACTATACTTGCTTTGTAGTCTGTGTGTGGACAATGGCTTCAGCAGTGAAGTGAAACCAAGATGATGTGAGGAAGATCTTACAGAAACAGCTAATTTAATTGAGAACATCGAGACACAGTCACATCACCGATTATAAAAGGGTGTGCGAACTTATGCATTCAGATTATAGGAACTTTTTTTTCATTGAATTGAAATCAGACCCATTTTTCGAGAACAATGTTCACATTAAACCTGTAGGGGTGTGTAGACTTTTTCTTTCCATTTCAATAACCTCCTTCAATGAATCTCCATTCAAGTAGCGTTATTGTGATTCATAAACGTCCCTGAGGTACCAAGGTGCTATATAAAGTGACATCAGGTTCCCTCTAAGTCAGGTTTTGTTCAAGTTGTTGGATGTCTACATGGTGCGGTAAACTTGATATGAGTCTGATTTTCTTCCTTTTCACTGATGAATACGGGATTTTAGAAAAGTGCAGTTTTTGGAATTTTTGGGAGAAATTCTTCCCAGTTTGACCAGTTTCCCAGACCGCCACACATTTTCAATACAAAAACATGTATACTGTTAAATTTGTATTCAAAGTCATTTGTTAATTGCTTTAAAGTTTGTGATTGAGTATAGTTTTACAGTAAGTTAAGCATTTAGTAACTGCTCTATTTTGAAAAGTTTGCTCTTCATGTTTTAAACTGTTTGATGCAAGTTAACAGCATGAACTTTCTAACTTTTAAAGAATAATTTTAGGATTATTATTATTGTGTTGATAAATGAATGCCATGATCGAACCTCCCATCATGATTCAGATGTGTGACAGCACTTTGTCAAACAGGCTTCCCGAGCTCAGATTTTAGACAAAGCCACAGAGTATATCCAGTACATGCGCCGCAAGAACCACACGCACCAACAGGACATCGATGACCTGAAGAAACAGAATGCTTTGCTGGAGCAGCAGGGTAAGTGTGAGTTTTGTTTTTTTTATATATATATATATATTTATAGTAAAGCATGCTTTGAAATTAATAACCAATGCCAGAGGAAGCATTTACTAGTGGCCGGTAATTCTTATTTAAACCTAATGGGCTGCTATTATCTACAGCATTGCCAAACTCAAGGGTTTAAGCATTTTCATTTACTATTTTGACCCTTTGCTACAATGGCACTGGAGACACCTGAAGACTTTTCCGCTTTCTCAACTAAAGCATCCAGCTGCAAAATTCATTTATTTGTTCCTGATGTGACATCCGACCTGTGATTTTACAAATGTGTCTGGTAAACCAGCAAAGACAACAGATTTAGTTTCAGCCCTGCTTATCGAACTGAACTTAGCCAATCATGAGCATCTGCGAGTTCATGCATGCGGAAAAGGACAGCCAGCGCTTTACTCGAAGTCTGCCCTGAGCCATAACATGAACAAAATTGCTATTGCTTCAGGTGTCTCAGAGCAATCATATACAGGTGCATCTCAATAAATAGAATATCATTAAAAAGTTGACTTATTTTAGTAATTTAATGTAATAGACTCATCACACACAGACTGGTTTATTTCTTTTAATTTGAGGATCTCAGAAAATTAGAATATTGTGCGAAAGTTCAATATTGGAGACTCGTGGTGTCACACTCTAATCCAAACACCTGCAAAAGTTTCCTGAGCCTTAAAATGGTGTCTCAGTCTGGTTTAGGCTACACAATCATGGGGGAAGACTGCTAACTTGACAGTTGTCCAGAAGACGATCATTGATGATGATCAAGAATGGACTGCAGCTGGAGTCAGTGCTTCAAGAGCCTCCACACACAGACGTATCCATGGGCTACAACTAACGCATTCCTTGTGTCAAGCCACTCCTGAACCAGGGACAACGACAGACGTGTCTTATCTGGGTAAAGGACAAACAGGACTGGATTGTTGCTCAGTGGGCCAAAGTCATATTTTCAGATAAAGGAAAATATAGCATTTCATTTGGAAATCAAGGTCCCAGAGTCTGGAAAAAGAGAGAAGAGGCACAGAATTCAATTTGCTTGAGGTCCAGTGTGAAGTTTGCACAGTCAGTGGTGGTTTGAGGAGTCATCCCATCTGCTGGTGTTGGTCCACTGTGTTTTATTAAGTCCAAGGTCAGCACAGTCGTCTACCAGGAAGTTTTAGAGCACTTCATGCTTCCCTCTGCTGACCAGCTTAATGGAGATGCTGATTTCATTTTCCAGCAGGATTTGGCACCTGCCCACACTGCCAAAAGCAGCAAAAGTTTGTTATATGACCATGGTGTTGGTGTATTTGACTGGCCAGCAAACTTACCAGATTTGAACCCTAAAAAGAGAATCTATGGAGTATTGTCCAGAGGAAAATGAGAAACAAGAGACCATAAAATAAAGATGAGCTGAAGGCCACTGTCAAAGAAACCTAAGCTTCCATACCACCTCAGCAGTGCCACAGACTGATCACCTCCATCCCTCACCGAATTGAGGCAGTAATTAAAGTAAAAGGAGTCCCTACCAAGTATTGAGTACATAAACAGTAAATAAACATACTTTCCAGTAGGCCAACAATTCACTAAAAATGTTTTTTATTGGTCTTATGAAGTATTAAAAAAATTTTTTCTAGGTTTTTGTTAATTATGAGCCCAAAGCATCCAAATTAAAAGAAACACTTGAAATATATCAGTCTGTGTGTGATCAATTTATTTAATATACGATTTTTCCTTTTTGTATTGAAATTTCTAAACTAAATCAACTTTTTATTGAGATGCACCTGTAAAAGTCTTCACCCTCCCTATTTGGTAACTTTAATATGAAAAGGGAGAGCTAGCTATTTGGTACAAATGAGCACATGATCAGAAATAGACGTTTTGTACAAGGTTTATTTGTTCAAGTAGTGTTGCTGAGTGCTACAGTGAAAATGCCGAATGCTTCATTATTTTTATTTTGTGTGCATTTGTGTTTTTTTGTGTGCCTATGCCAGTCCGTGCTCTAGAGAAGGCCAAGGGCAACACACAGCTGCAGGCCAGCTACTCATCAGACAGCAGCTTGTACACCAACCCTAAAGGCAGTGCTGTGTCTGCCTTCGATGGTGGTTCCGATTCCAGCTCCGAGTCCGAGCCTGAGGAGCCTCCCACCAGGAAGAAGCTGCGTGTGGAGTCCAGCTAGACGCATCCATCCTGCCCGTCAGACTCTCTCCTCCATCCTTGCCCCCCCCTTTTCTGTCTCACCCCTCCCGCAACCTGTTCGTTCCTCTCTTTTCTCCTGTGTGTTCAGAAACCTGGGGAGTGTCTTGAGAAAGGCCTGAAAGGTCTCAGCCTTTCTTCTCTTAACACTGATGCCACTTTGTGCGTGGATCAAGCAAAGCTTCATTTTCCTCCAAGGCGTGGCAGCTTGGCAGTTTTTTAAGACTGCGAATATTTTTCAGCCTCTTCAAGTAGTCATGCAGCAGGCAATGTAAAGCAACAAAACCATTGTTTTCCCAAATGAGCTCTGAGATAGAAACAGGAAAAACAAAAAAAACAAATAGGCATTTAATAATAAATAATTTACATTTGTAATATTTCTAATTTTCCATGAGAGATACAATGGTGCTTTTTAGAAGAACACAAGAGTATGTTGTTTGTGGTATGGAAGACTGGTGTTCTCCCCCTTTTTTTTTTTTTTTTTTGGCAAATATCTGTTGCTGAATTTGTTTATTTAATGGAATGTTGAGGCTTTATTTTGTTTATGTGATGTTTTTGCCTGAGATTATAAGTGGAAGTAGCTGGCCTCGACTTTTCCATCTCCTGACTTCACAGTTTTGGAACTTGGATTTTTAATCTGCTTCGCCAAAAGTGGACAACTTTTTTAAATACAGGTAAACTTCTTTCCAGAAGTTGAATGTGACCATGTAATTCAAAAAGCAGTTTTCTTTTTTTTTTTTTTTTTTGATTACATGCAAGTTTGTCCATTTCGGTATGTAGTATGTGGCACTGTATACTCTTAAATGTAATTATCTTGATGGAATAAGCCCCTCCCTCTGTGAAACTTGCCTGCATAGGGATTGTTTTGGTTTCAGTTGAAAAAAGTGTGTATGAAATATTGTGCTTTTTATTCCATTCCATGGAAATTACAGGTATGTTGTACATACTGCCAACAGTTGTCTTGCAAGTTGAGGCATACCTTTACTATGAGACTCCAAATAAAACTATTTTATCTTCGAACCTTATCGGGTCTGCTTGTGATGGTGGGGTGAGAGTTCAAAGTGTTTTTTTTCCAGAAGAGATTTTAAGCATTTACCTTTCA
This sequence comes from Silurus aristotelis, assembly GCF_946808225.1. Lineage (NCBI taxonomy): Eukaryota > Metazoa > Chordata > Actinopteri > Siluriformes > Siluridae > Silurus > Silurus aristotelis. The sequence continues at coordinate 21,335,180 of NC_139582.1, read as the reverse complement.
GTGCTGGGTAACGCATGACTGCTTGACATGTAGCTGGTTTCAGAACTATCAAGCTTTGAACAAAGCGCACAAATTCCCACCTGAGCTTGACTTTCGCACGACATTAAGGCATCGGCATCCCCTTTCCAAACATCAACTGTAAAACCCGCTAATATTAATGGCAGCCACACACTAATGTGAAATTGCAAAATCCATTGCACTTTTTTGGAATCTCATTGTGTGGTTGAAATGTTCTATTCGAAGCGTTGGCCTCCAGTGGTAAATTGTTAATACAATGACTTGTTGATTGTATATCATTTTATGTAATGTATATTTGCTAAACTGCATTGTGTGTTTTGATTTTTTTTATGTTTAACACTTACACATTTTTTTACATGTTGAGTTGAAGAACAGCACTAATTTGGGGTGTTTCAGGTGACTGCATTGATCAGCTTCATTTACCCTCCTTTTTTATTTCTCAGTGTTAAAACCAAGTGATAGAATTGTTATGTTATGAACATTGATCTGGGGCAAAAATCTATTTAGTTTTAGACAAATATGTTTGTCTAAAACTAAATAGACAAATATATTTACATCTTTTTAAATGTGTAAATATATTTGTCTATTTAGTTTTAGACAAATATATTTACACATTTAAAAAGATGTAAAAAGTTCTGATTGGATGCTGGCATGGCACTACTATGTTCACATGGGCACAGTGCCAGGTCAATATTCCAACAACCAAATAGAATGTTGTATCCTGTGGCTTATAAATGATGTTAATGAAAGACTGAGGATGATTCGAGAAATGTTATAGTTTCTAACTGTATAACTCTAAGGCAGGCTAATAAATTGGATTTACTGTATTGTATTTTGAATTTATAGCGATATGGCCGTGCCTGGTGCACTTATTCCCACCCCACATTTTTATTGATCGATAAGGAAAAGCAGGAGGACAATGTGCTTTAGCAATACATTACATAAAGGGTGGTCATTTTGTTTACTCTGCTTTGACACAATGAACTGGCCAGGATCTCACAGGGTCCGTCATGAGGAATCAACAGTTTTAGTTGTTGAAACCACTAATGGGTTCTTTGATTTATAAACTATTGTTGTTGCTAATGCAACTGTTAAGTAACTTTGTATTTATGCAGTAATTGATCATAAATCCAGAACGAGCAAAAGCATTTTTGCTATGGATATTTTTATAACCCACTTCAGCACACTTGCAGCATTTTCTCCTGTCAGGTGGACTGCGTGGAATGATGGTTGACCAGAAGACTATAGGTATTTAAATCAGCAAAAAACAGCAAAGCCAACGCTTTACAAGTAGCCTAGAAGTACACTAAATTGTAAACTATTCCAGTGGGTTTGGCCAAGGATCTTTTTTTTTCCTTTTCTTCAGGCATCTCGCCATCATCTACTTTGCGTTTGCCAAACCCTGATTCATCTACCAGAGCCATCTCTCCAAAGAGTCTTCACAGTTCCAGATTCCAGTGATGATGCCTCTCAAACTAACATGTGGTGTAGCATAGTGATTTTAAGACTGTTTGCAGCTGCTTGGCCATGAAAACCTATTTTATAAAGATCTTAGCAAAAAGGTTTTGGGATAAGGATAGGAATGTTTCAGAGCTCTGTAGACTTTGTCTACTGAAGCTGAGTTGAATGTGGCACCTAAATGCCTCAGTTTCACAATGATAGCACAGTTTATGGGACAGATTTAACAGGACAGAAATTTGCCAACTCATTTGAGGCAAAAAGCTGGCACTAAACAATGTCATGTTTAAAATCGCTGTGCTTTTCAGGACATATGGCACATTCTACTGCCAGTGTTTGTCTATGGAGACTGCATAACAGTGTGCTTGATTTTATGCCACTTTTGGGGAGCGGGTGTGGATGAATTCCTATCACTCAATGCATTTTTAGAAATGAAACTGTTGTAATAGCATACAGACTAGTCAACAACTTCATCTGTATTTTTGCTTTGTACACTATAGTTGGGGGTTCTTTTTTGGCCTTGGAATTTAGTTGAGGCTAAAATTTATTTTCAGAAATTCAGGGGGTTTTTTGTTTGTTTTTTTTAAGCCTTTTACCTTTTGGTTTTCAGTAATTTAAAGTTAATGTACTTGGGCTTAGCAATCTGAACAGGTTGTGAATTTTTAAAAATGTGGACAACAAGAGGCAAAAACATTGCTTTCACAATGTGAGAAGTGAGTGCATAACCGACCTTAACTGAAGTTCTTATACAAAGTGTGAGCAAACCTACACCACACAAATTAAGAACCTTCTCGGACCTTTCAAGAACATGAATGAATGTTTCACTCTGGTGACACTCATTTACAGTTACAAAGAGACGCTCTAGAATGCTCAGTATTGTAAGAAAAAATTCTCATGGTAAAAGAGGATAGTGGTATATTGAACTCAAGATTAGTACGCTTTTATGAGAACAACGGTTAGAACGAAATTAGAAATGTTAAAAAATGCAGGGACGATTTTGCACCGGCCAGATCAATTAATACATTTCTACCTACCATGCATTTCGAACTATCCTGAAAACGTTTGTTGCTAGCTTTCCTGGCTCGTAATGGCACTAGCTGCTGTTGAGCATGAAATAATGCCGGAGGAACATATAAATGAACACCTGTGGCAGCAAATTTGGTACAAAATATTATATACTAGTTTCAGTTTGGAAAGCTAATAAAATGTTGAAAATGTAACTACCAGCATGCAAATTCTGGAGTGTTTTGACGGTTGATGAATCTAAGATTTCTTTATTGTGGGATTATGATGCTTGGATGCAGAATAATTAGTTGTTTCATTCGTGCAGGCCATTTTTCTCTATGGGGTCATATAAACTGCTCAGTTAACCACATTTATATTTATCTAAAGACGATCCTCAGAAACCGCACAAACTTACTAGAGGGGGAAAAAAAAACTAACCTTGTCCTAATCTATATATAAATATAGATAGATAGATATATCAGTAATGCATATTGAAGACTACAGATGTTTACTCAGGTTAGTTATCTTTTCCAAAAAGGTCTTGGTTTACAAGGCTATGTGTCCAGGCTGATATTTTTATCTGGATTTAGCAAAAGCACGACATGAGTTTGGCCCTGAACAATTCATGAATTAAAGCTTTAAGGTGTGAAATTGAGAAACGTTTGAACAGAAGGTCCTTGTATCTGCTTTAAGGTTGATATGAGAACACTGGTGGAGAAAGGAGAGGCTCTTTTCCTTCCTCTCGGCTATGTTCAGAGGAGTTTGACTTGATGGTGATGAGTGAGACTTCGCCTAATTACAGGAAATATGAAAGAATACAGCACTTGAACACACGCACACACATTCACGTCGACGAGCAGTTTGGAAGGCGTTCTGTTAGGAACTTGCTCCACGCCATGGCGAAGCAATACGACGTCCTGTTCAGGCTTCTCCTTTTAGGAGACTCGGGTGTGGGGAAAACATGTTTACTGTGTCGCCTTACGGACAATGAGTTTCTCTCGCCGCATATTTCCACTATTGGTAAGTGTTGGATGATTAGTACACGAGATCAGTTGTGTTGAACTTTATTTTTAATATTTCCTGACATTTTAGGTATAAACCTGGATGAAATTGAGGGAAAGAATTACTGTTTGTAGACTGTTACACATTTAAACGCGCTGTTCGGGTTAAATAGATGCGGTTTGGATGAAAACTTCATTCATTCTGCTCTCCAGTGGCCCCTGCTGGCTGCGTTGAGGAAAAGCAAGTTGAAATTTCAAGTATGAAATGGATGCTGGTGATTCATAAAGGAAATCAAGCTGTTTGTAAAGTAGGGTTTGGCTTGTTTTCACTTATTTTCTTGTCGATTCTATGCCAAATGACCTGCATCATTTGAAGACCTGTATAGTTGATATTGATACCAATTCTTATATAAATGTTTTCCCCAGGAGATTTTATAGTCTGTATAGTTTCTGACAGCCAGCATTGTTAATATTTAATATTCTGCAACACCCTGGCCTTATGTTACATGTGTCAATTATCATTAATCAAAAATGTTTTCAGCCAAACAAACTATTTTCAATCTCTTGTATAATGTTTCCCTTCAACCTGTTTTTTTTTTTTCTTTCTTTGACTTTTTACTCTATAAAAAAATCTCCCAGTAGGTGCAGATGATGCATTGATTCCAAAATATGTGAATGGGTGAAAAAGCTAACTTGTTTGAATGAACAGAATCAAAATGCAAGACTGAAAAGATCCAATTCATTTTAAATTAAACTTTTGCATAAAAAAACACAGGAAGAATTGATATTTTAATACAGTAATAAATCCTCTCGATACAACACCAGTATTTACAGTATCGATAAATGGGATAATTGTGATTTTTGTCGTTGTTGTAAGGACAATAACACAATAATAGGAGACCGGTGTAGTGTTTAAACTTTTCATGACCGGTTTCATTCATAGCTACAAAGTATAACCCCCTTTTGTTTTGGCAGCTGATAGTTGCTCAGATTAAGATGGATTTTTATTTCTGCAGTTTGTTTAATCTGCTCAGTTTGTTCCAGATTTTGAATCATCACCATGTTAATCAGATTTTCAACTGATATGAAGATCTGGAGAATGGTGAAATGTTTACCTGGGAGAGAGAGAGAGAGAGAGAGAGAGAGAGAGAGAGAGAGAACAATATAGCCAGGGTTAAAATTTTAATGAGGTTCCTGTTACAGAAATTCGACCCACTTCAAGACATATACAACATATGACAAAACGTATGTAGACGCCTAAACATGACATCCATAAACGTCAGTTTGGACTTGTCTCATTCCAAAAATGAGGAAAAAAAATGCGGTTATAAAAGCATCCATATCTTTTTGGCGAATGCTTTCCACTTTATTTTGGAACATGCCTGTGGGGATTTGTTCATTCAGTCACAAGCTTATTAGCGAGGTCAGGCACTAATGTTGGGCAAGGAGGCCTGGAGCTTTCTAGTTCATCCCAATGGCGTTTAATGGAGGCTGGGGATCAGGGTTTAAATTCTTCCATGTCAGCCATTATGCAAGATGAAGCTTTGTGGAAGTTGCTTTGTGCAACTGGTCCTTTAGTTCTAGTAAATAGTTTAGAGGAATGCCTGTAAATGCAGTGATAGTCCACATTCTTTCGGCATATTAGTGTCAATATTGGTTTGCATGTCTCTTTTTTCTCGCTTCTTTCCAATAGAGGACCAATTAGCACCTCTGGTTATCCTGAAGTGTGCATTTTAGCGCATAGTCACATTCTGTCACTGCTTTATCAGGACATCATTGGAGGTAAGCTACTTGGATAGTAAAAGAAAAAAGCTTTAAAACTACCCATGTCTAGACTTATGCTCATAGATCAAGATAACCAGTCTACTTGATGAGCTGGAAAAGCAGAGACGGGTCTGAAATTCTTAACAAAGGTCAATGTTCCTGATAGAGGAATATCAAAAGTTTTAAAAGTTTAGAGTTTTAAATGTTTAGTTGTATTGTTGTAGTTGTATTGTTGTAGTTGTACTGACAATTTGTAATAATTGTGATTATAATTAAGTCTTTTCTTTGCTTCCTCCACATAAATAAAATATATTCTTCTTAGCTGTGTTTTATTGTTCCAACCCTGTCATGCACTTTATATTTTTATACCACACCATACCGCACACGGACACTTTACACCACACCATGCCGCACACGGACACTTTACACCACACCATGCCGCACACGGACACTTTACACCACACCATGCCGCACACGGACACTTTACACCACACCATACCGCACACAGACACTTTATGGACACTTTACACCACACCATACCGCACACGGACACTTTACACCACACCATACCGCACACAGACACTTTATGGACACTTTACACCACACCATACCGCACACGGACACGGACACTTTACACCACACCATACCGCACACAGACACTTTATGGACACTTTACACCACACCATACCGCACACAGACACTTTATGGACACTTTACACCACACCATACTGCACACAGACACTTTATGGACAATCAAAAACCACCTTAAATTGTTTACTATTGTTTACTGTTTTACTGCTTACTAGGTTCCCTGGTGGTCTAGTGGTTAGGATGCGGCGCTCTCACCGCTGCGGCCCGGGGTCGATCCCCGGTCAGGGAACCAACCCCAGCCATTAGGGTTGCACAAGCCTTAGTGCTGGTTCCAAGCCTGGATAAATGGGGAGGGTTGCGTTAAGAAGGGCATCCAGCGTAAAAACATGTGCCAAATCAAACATGCGGATGGTCCGCTGTGGCGACCCCTAATGGGAGAAGCCAAAAGAAAGTTTTACTGTTTTACTGCTTACTGCCATATTTTTGTATATACATCTTTTTCTCTCATATACATCTTTATATATTCTTATATTTTATATAGTTTTATAGTTTATTTATCTGCCTTCTTTTTCTTTGTTTTATTTTTTTCTCCCCATTCTATTCCCTTCGAAAAAGCATTTCGAAAAAGCATTTCACTACATGTCGTACCCTGTATGTATGTGTATGTAACAAATAAAATTTTATTTGATTTGATGTATATGTATCCATTATTTTTTTTCTTCAGGAGTGGATTTCAAAATGAAAACAATAGAAGTCAATGGTCTTAAAGTAAGAATACAGATATGGTGGGTGAGAAGATAGATGTCACACATCTAGTCTATGATCATACAAGCCAAAGAACATGCTAATACATTTTAGATTATACAAAGTCTCAATTTAGCTAATGAAGTCATTGAAAATTAGCTTTGCTAATGTACAGTATTTGTCTTTTACAGGGACACAGCTGGACAGGAGAGATACCAAACTATTACAAAGCAGTATTACAGACGAGCACAGGTATAGATCATGTGTAAGCCTCTGACTCTGAATATTTATATTATAATAACAATAACAAAAACTAGATTAGACTAAAACAATAGATTTCTGTGTCTTCAAAGATTAAAAAATTTGGTTCATAGTGTTTCTGTTTCTTCCAGGGTATTTTCCTTGTATATGACATTACTAGCTACGTCTCCTTCCAACATATAATGAAGTGGATTAGTGATGTTGATGAGGTAAGGAGGCTTTCACTTTTGAAATCTGACAGTCAATGCCATCTTCACAGTTTTGTTTGTTTTGTAGTACGCACCACATATAGTGCAAAAGTTTCTTGTTGGGAACAAACGTGATGAGGAGCTTCAAAGGCAAGTGACCACAGAGCAGGGGAACAAGGTACCTGTTGCATTTTTCTCTCCAAAATATATGACCAAGAACAAGTTGGCTGGCAATATAGCAGGTTTCCTTCAAGTCAATATAAAGTTATATTGACAGTTCCTGGGTTCCTTGATTCGATCCTGAACTTAGGCTACTGTCAGTGCAGAGTTTTGAATGTGTCAGTGTGGATTTCTTTAAGGCCAGTCTATTTATATTTAACTAATACATGTCAGTAAATGGCTGTGCCAATTTGACCCCAGATGTTAACATGTGTATGGACTTTCCATTACACTGGGAAAGGCTCCTGATCCATGCCTATAAAGTGGGTTCCTTAAAATGAATGAATAATAGTAATATTAAACTATTACAATTTGCAAGCTCTGTGGAAAAAGTGCTTTTGCATTGTGGAATTGATTTACCAATGTTTTCTCTTCAACATAAACATGCAGCAGTTGCATAGTTAATTTAGTTAATAAAGTACAATTTATGACTCGATTTGTTGGTTGGATTCGAATCTTGTGAACACTGGTAAAAGAAGGCAAGTGAATTTTTGCTGAATGATGGCGTTCTGTTTGACTTGTAATCTTTAACACACTGGTTTGTTTCAATAAGCTTGCTCAATCTTATGGTATGGATTTCCTGGAGACGAGCGCATTCACCAACTACAACATCAGTGAGGTGAATAACTTGGTTGTTTTGATGTCTAATCTTGTAAAATGTTTGTTGGAACAGACACGTGTCATTATTTTTATGGTTCCAGCGTAATTGGATCCACTTGGGGGTTAGTGTTACTCTTTGTGCTTCTTAGGCGTTCACTCGGATGACTGAGCTGGTCTTGGAGGCCAGCAGGAAGGAGCCGGATAGTGACCTGCCATCCAGCAACGATGAGCTCAAAGATACTGAACCAGACCAGGAGCAGCAATATTCAACCTGCTCATGTTAGGGGAGTGTTAAAAACATAATTCTCAGCATTTTATATTAGTAGGGTACATCCATTTATGCAACACACAATAATATGTCTTATTAATACAGCTGTATAAAATATGCTTTGTTTCAGTGCTTGAGATTGGATTCGATGCTAGAATGAAAGAGCTAGGAAAATGCACTTCTGGTTCTGTGTCCCTAGGGGGCATTGTCTACAAGTCATTTATATGTTTGTCAGAACAAACAATTGTTGCGTAAATCTTTTGTCAAATAGCTGTTCAGCTTGTGACATAAACATGTGAAAAGCTCTGAGGTAAACCAAGGACTTGATCGCTATTCCGCTACATTGAAAATAGTCTTGGCAGAAGAACAGGTTTAAACCCACTCATACTAACCAGAGAATTGATACTGATTGTGTGCTGTGTTGCTTATTTCTTAAACAGAGCAAGAAAGAGATATCCTTGGTTTTTGTCTTAAAATGATTAAATATCTAATGTAAGAACTTGATTCCAATATTATTGTTTATTGCAAAAATAAAATATATAAAAACATCCTTTCTGTCAGCTCTGTTTGTCTGCTAAAGATCCGTAAATTGTGATTAGAAGCTAGGTATTAAATACTCTTTAAAAAAAAAAAAAAAAAAAGGTTACCTCAGTTCATCCTGACTTTTCATATATTTTAGGAAGCTTAGCTCTTTGGCAGATTAGAAGTGCTGCTATATTACAGATTCCATGTAACAGAATCAGAATTTGGGCCGAGTTCCACTGAAGGGAATTAGATTGAGCATTTATCCATTTTTAATGACATGAGCGCGTTGTCGATGACTTGCTGAATGTTTAATAGCTCAGAAGTAAATTCTAGTCTCTAAAGTCACTGAGCGTTTATTCAATCTGCTACACAAACCTGTATAACTTTCTTTTTCACTTTGGGAAACAGATGGAGATTGCTCCAACTGTCAACGTACCAACTAATAACGCCTGTCTAGAGTGTGTTGTTCATTGCTTGTTAAAATTCCTTGCATGTTTTATACCATCTTTTCCTGTCATTTATGGAAAATGCCTTGCAAGCCAGGTAACTTATTTTCTTTGACAAGAATGTCTGAGGGTGAATAAAAATAGTTAGGTTTATAGAATAAAACCTGAGATGGCCTAACTCTGTCTTTTCACCAGCTAGATGCATTATGTATCACTTGCATATCAACTTCCCTGAAAGTCATTTGACACTCAAGCTTTAGACCTGAAGCCAGGCAACCGGGATGACTTGCATACCAGTTAGCAAGGAGACGCACATCAAGAGGACACCAAACACGGACCATGGCCTTCATAGCCAAGACGTTTTATGACCTGCGTGCTACCAAGTTGGAAGGGGACCCTGTCGATTTTAACATCTACAGAGGCCGAGTGGTACTCATCGAGAATGTAGCATCACTATGAGGCACCACCACCCGGGACTACAGCCAGCTCAACCAGCTCCAGAGCAGGTACCCGCACCGGCTGGTGGTCCTGGCCTTCCCCTGTAATCAGTTTGGCTACCAGGTTAGTGCCACAAACAATTCACTGTGTATTCAGAATTGTTTTTTATATGTTGGATTAGTGTTTTAAGATGAAAAATTGCATTGTATTTGGCTTTAAAAATTTGATTTACACTAAAGAGTATTCTTTTACCTTGAAAATGAGCATCAAACTAAAGTTTTTGCCCAATTTCCATTTGCACTAATTAAGCAAGTAAACCTGTTTGATGGTGTAATCAGATTACTGTAATTGGGCATGAAAACCAAAAGTTTTAAGAATGAAAGAAGTTAAAGCCCTACTATTAATGCCAGTAAAAGACTATTTAAAGGCATTTTTACATAAACTACATAAAACATTGTTGTCATTTGTGTTTTAAAACTTTAATGTGTATCTTAATGATAATTCAGGTATATAATTGAACCCTGAAGACGGCTATACCTATAAACATTACCCTAAAAGCTTTTAACCTCTTAGCCTTTAGCGCCACATGCACTTTCTCAAGTGAAAGACAGACTACAGCTTTATCATTGGACACCGAACACAAGCATCATAGAATCGTGGTAGACTTATAAGGTGTGATAATGTTATCTTTCCTCAGGAAAACTGCAGAAATGGTGAGATCCTGGCCTCCCTGAAGCATGTACGACCAGGTGGAGGGTTTGAGCCGTCGTTCACCATTTTTGAGAAGTGCGACGTGAACGGGTCTAACACGCATCCCGTCTTTGCATACCTCAAAGACAAACTTCCATACCCTGATGATGACCCTGTCTCTCTTATTCAGGACCCCAAGTTCTTAGTGTGGAGTCCCATTAGCAGAACTGATATTTCTTGGAACTTTGAGAAGTTCCTGATTGGCCCAGAGGGCGAGCCCTTCAAGAGATACAGCAAAAACTTTGAGACGATTAACATAGAACCTGACATTCAAAGGCTATTGAGGCTTACCAAAAACTAATCGAAGTGCTTCAGCCTGCATTTAATTTTCTCACAGGTACCACTGTGCACTCTCTACCTTTTTATTTTACTTAATGAAGTTGATGCTCTAAATGAACATAAGGAGTATTAACCGAGGTGGCGTAAATATAAAAAAAAAGAAATGTAGAGGATGTACAGTGATGAACCGAAAGAAAAGCTTTAATAAAATAAAATAAACTTTTAATGTGTTTTCAAACATTACATACTCATACCTGAATTTAATTATGAAGGTATACTAGAATGCTGTATATTAGGAATAATGTACTAAGATTATGTACCACACAGTCTAACTCCTAGATGTTTTGGCATATTTATTCATCAACAAGTGGTACGTTCCATGTAGCAAAATTACTAAGTTGTGTATTGGCTCATTCTGACCATTAGGTGGTAGTATTGTTGAACATTTCAAATGGGGAACTTCAATAACCTCTATTCTTTACTTAATCTTCACTAATAAAAAAATAGCTTGAGTTGACTATCATTTGATGTTAATCCCTTTCTCCCTGGTGGCATCACTGACCAAACATAGTAAGTTATGTACTTTTAGTACACTGTCATTTACACACGGGAAAAAATATTGGAGTAAATTATATACAAGAAAGTCACACACACACACACACACACACACACACACACACACACACACACACACACACACACACTTCTTCGATTAAACAAAGCTTATTTGAATCTGTAAACAGTACCAGGAATAAATAATTTTATTAATACATTTTACTCAAGTTAAGCACATAAACTGCAAGCCTGGAAAAAATAAAACATTTATCTAAACATGATTATCTACATTATCTACAAGTAAATCCAGTCACATCACCTAAGATGATTATTAAACTAGTGTTCCAGTGAACACCATGCACCTGACAGAAAAACACAAGAAAACTTGAATATTTTATAAAACATTTACATTTATGGCATTTTGGCAGACGTCCTTGTCCAGAGCAACCTATAACTGAGAGGTGGAGGGTTATGGGCCTTGCTCAAGGGCACAGCAGTAGCAGCTTGTTGGTGCTAGGATAAGATATAGATATGGACTCCCAACTTATTTACAAACAATAATACAAACAGTTTGGGGCTAAAAATTACAGGTTTGGTTTTGTCATATTTACTGAACCACTGAATTTTTCTTTCAGCACAGTAATACACACCCACGTAATTAATAATTACTATCCTTTTGTTTTCTAGTGTATACCATGTGATAACAGCATTTTCATATCTTTAGATGATTACCTGCTTTTTTAAAATTCATTTACAATATTAATATCACAAAAAATGCATAACTCCTATTTCTTGTTGGTTGCTGAAATGTTAGGGGTGCACTCACTTTTGTGAGATACTGTATATCATTTTATATAGAAGGTTTTTTTGGTTTATTTATAGTTTATAGATTCTTAATCTAGGGAAATATTCCTAATTCTCATGGGACAATACTATAGAAATAAAACTTAGATATAGTTTAGAGTAGTCAATGTGCAGCTTGTGTAGCAGTACAGATTTACTGTCCTCTAAAAATTTTATTTTATTTTATTTTATTTTTATTTATCCTTTATTTAACCAGGAGAAGCTCATTGAGATTAAAAATCTCTTTTGCAAGGGAGACCTGGCCAAGATAGGCAGCTGAATTACATCACATCATTACATATGTACAAAGACACACAAAAACATGAAAATAAAGACAAATAAATTAATAGAAACAGTTTGAAAGCCAATTATGCACTTACAATGAAATCTCAATTAAAAACATTGACATGTGAGGGAGTCCAACTCAAAAGATCTTATTCTTAACTTAAAAACACTCAAGGGAATCAATTTACTAAGTTTTAAGTTGTTCTGCAGCAAATTCCATGTAAAGGGAGCAGAATAAACAAAGGCCTTTTTACCCAGCTCAGTACTGACATGTGGGACAGAAAGCAAGACAACAGCCTAGGAACGGAGAGAGTAATGACCAGCACTTTTTTTCATAAGAAGTGAACATAAATAGGATGGAAGCACACCAAGAATAGCCTTATATATAAATGTGTACCAATGACAAAGCCTCCGTGTGGCCAGAGCAGACCACCCTACACAAGAGTACAGCTCACAGTGGTGGCTGCGAGCTTTACAATTAGTGATAAATCTCAGCGATGCATGATAGGCTGCGTCAATCATTTGAAGGCAATGAGCAGATGAATGCATATATAATATATCACCATAGTCCAGCATAGATAAAAAAGTGGATGCCACTAACCGTTTTTTGACATTAAAAGAAAAACACAGCTTATTTCGAAAGTAAAAACCCAATTTTAGCCTCAGCTTTCTCACTAGACAGTGAACATGAGGCTTAAATGATAGGCAATCATCAATAACAATACCAAGATACTTATAAGTTGTAACAGTCTGTATTTCACGTCCGTCAAGAGTAATCACTGAGGGAACATTCAGTGGTCTATTCCGAGGGCCCGTGAAGATCATACATTTGGTTTTTTTCTGCATTGATTCTTCTTCTGCATTGAAAAATAACTCAAAATAAAAAAAATAAATTAATTAATTAATGGCTGCATGCCATTATTGTCTAAATAACTGGCAACAATAGTGAGTACATCCTAAGTGAACATGTAAAAACTGTCAGTATTTAGTGTGAGCACCATTGTTATGTAGCACTGTCTTAATCCTCCTGGGCATGGAATTCACCAGAGCTGCACAGGTTGTTGCTGGGATCCTCTTCCACTCCTCCATATTAAAATCACAGAGCTGCTAGATATTAGACACATGACGCTTCTCCACCTTACAGTTGAGGATCCCCCACAGGTGCTCAATAGGGTTCAGTTCTGGAGACATTCTTGGCCACTCCATCGCATTCACCTTCAGCTTCCTCAGCAAGGCAGTTGTCATCTTGGTGTTTGGAGTCGTTATTATGTTGGAAAACTGCTGTTCGGCCCAGTTTCTAAAGGGAGGGTTGTTCTGCTTTAGAATGTCACAGTACATGTTGGAATTCATGTTTCCCTCAATGAACCGCAGATCCCCAGTACCAGCAGCACTCATGCAGCCCCAAACCATGATGCTACCACCACCAAGCTTGACTGTAAGAAAAATACAATTTTCTTGGCACTCCTCACCAGGGCATCACAACACATGCTGGACATCATCTGAGCTGAAAAAGTTTTGTAACTTAGTCTCCTCAGACGACAGCTTTTGGAATGACGTCCATGCAAAAAGACTTGTTGCAGTGTGCGACGTATGGTCTTAGCACTGACAAGCAGATCTTTCGCAACCTCTAAAGCGATGCTGGCAGTAATATTTTTTTGAAGCAGCTCAACTTCTTCGATCAACCCTTGCGAGACCTGTTTCTTGTAGAACCCATATTGGTAAACCTCTGTATGACCCTGGCCACTGTACTCTACATTAGTTTCAGGGTGTTACCGATTTTCTTTAGCCTCTATGTTCGTAAAGAGCAACAACTCTAATTCTCAAATCCTCAGAGAGTCTTTTGCCAAGAGGAGTCATGTTGAACATCCAGTGGTCAGTATGAGAGAATTGTACTCAAATCACCAAATTCTAACTGCTAATACAAGAATTTGTATGGTCCTGTCAAGCAGACAAAAACATGATGAATGAGACATGCGGCTTTGCATGGTTACACGACATACAGCTGTTGCCAGCTATTTAGTATTCTGTATGTTGAGGTATTTTTAGAGGACAGCACATAGCACACTGCACATTGACTACTCTAAAATATATGCCAGTTTAATTTCTATCAGTGGCGGGCCGTGCATTTGGTACCTGTGCCTTCGGTGAGGATCTACCCAACTTAATCCACCTTTTAATACCACCACTATTACGTCGCAATTATATAAACAAGCAATACTATACAAAAACACAATATAACAACGCTTGGCATTACAGAAAGAGACATTTCGCATATGGAGGGTGAATACCATTTTTACTAAAGCCAGCTCCGAACCTCTACACTACAACTGCAACAGAATCAGTATTTGTCTTATGACAAATTTTTTTTTTAATCAAATACAACCTACTCACCAGAGATGCATACAGAATGCATACTCATATAGTTTGCACCGCTCCTCAGATACTGTAAGCCAGTGGTACAACTCGTAGGCACTGGGCTGGAAGTGGTGGACAACCCTTTCCTGGGCTGAGACAAGCTGGCTAGTTTCAGGGTTGGCTCTCCTCATGATGTCTAGCTTTTCTGGAAAAGTCCGTCTTTAAAATGGATTTTTCAAGAATGTCTGAGACTAAATCAACTTCTCTTCGTCCGTCAGCCAAAAGTCTAACTCAGATGTATTAATGTGTGCAGAGCGCTACATACGTGTTTTGCTAGTCGAACTTGGCTGTATCAGTTTCCCTGTGAGCCAAATTTAAAATATGTTTGTTTAAAGAAACATTAATTGCTAGTAAAGTCTAATGTACAACGGCCAGAACTGCTGAGTGTGAAGGCCCTGGGCAGATTAGATTGACATGGCAGCACATAGAGGCTGCAATCTGATTGGACAAAAAAAATCTAACATCCACATGCACTTACTGGAAGCAGTGCAGCCAAAAGAAACACTACGAAGTTAAGAGAATAGACTGTTGGAAATAAAGTAATACAATTTCATGAAACAAATATTAGAATTTTGTAAATGTAGGTCAGTGCTTTCGATAGTGTTTAGGCCAGCAGAGAAGCCTTGCTGGCCCTGACGGCCCACCACTGATTTCTATAGTATTGTCCCTTGAGAACATGTACTAAAATGATTACTGAAACGTGAGGGGTGTACTCACTTTTGTGAGCCAATAATGCACAAGAAATACTGATTCATCTGCATGATTATTCCAGTGTTGGTTGTTAAGTTATGTTGCAAAACCTGATCAACTTGATCAAAAGGATCAACCCCTATTACAATGAGAAAGATGCAGTTAGCAACGGGATAAATGGGAAAATTATGACAGGCCTCAAGTTCATATCTGCTCTGTGCACCTCTCTGACAGTAAAACGAAACATTAAAATGACTCATTTTAGCGTTTAAATCAGTACTGGTTGTTTTCTGATCTTTTAAAAATATATATTTTACTTATAAACATATTAAACATTGAACACAGAACAGGGTAAATACTGACAGTACTGATACACAACAACAACGACTTCAACAGCACAGAAAAAATCTGTTGTTCAGATTGAACAAAAGGTTGTAAGAGGAAAATCCTGTAACCTTCTAGGAATATTGTAGTAAATAATTTCTGACGATTGTTTAGGGAATAGGCTTCTAAATATGAAACAATTGGGTCTAAACAAGATGTGATTTGCTGTCATGTAAGTTTTCTAATGCTAATGTTCTGATAAAAGGTTAAACCAGTGTAGGGAGGATATTGCCAATGAGTAATTTGATCTTCTGCACTATTGTGACTGGTGTGAGTACAAATGGTTGGAGCTGTCAGGATATTTTAAATGAATGTAGCTCACAGCAGAATTATGATGTGGATGGGGATTCCAGTGAATTTAGAGTATTCTGTGTAGTTGAAAATCACTAATCTGATTTAAGGTTGTATGACTGATTTCGAGGAACTGCTTTGTATGTTTATTTTTCTATCATTTCAGTTAGTCAGATTAAACATCCTATTTATTAATCAAACAAGAGTATATGGACTTAGGAACATCCACACAAAGAGCAAACAACAAATGAACAATGGTTAATATAATTTAGACAGACAAACTGGCATGCTTGGTAACTATAGCTATAATAAACTCAATTAATCATTTTGTACAACTATGGAACGCAGAGAAGCGTCTCAAAATGATCTCAAGCTACATGATGGGCTACAACAGCAGAAGACCATGTCAGTCTTCACAGGCAAAAACATTAAGGCTTTGGTGGATACAGGTTCACCAAAACTGGAAAGCTGAAGATAGAGATAAAAAAATCATGTGCCACCATACCTTATTCACTTCACTGTTTGACGTGTGCATATTGAGATGCCTTTGCTGCTCACCGCTGCTTAAATAATTTCATGAACAATAAGAAGTTTGGTAAATACAGCATTAAATAAACAATGAAAAGAAAAATATAGGCGTTTTCTACTCATCATTTCTACTTCACATAAGTCACTACATCTTGGGCTAGGTTTAAAACACCACTAACAGGCTAGTAAATACTATGCTGAAAATGAAAATGAAGAGTTGAAAACATCATAGAATAAACCCTTTAATTGTTAATTATTAAAGCTATTACAAAACGGTTTCCATTTTGTACTGTGTGTGTACATCATGAAATTATTATTAGCGTTATAATTATCACCTGGTTTCTAATGGTCCCTAATTATGTACAGTATATACCGGCATGTGATTGGGAAGTGCCTAAAGTGTTGGACGTCTGATCGGAGTTCAAATCCCAGCTCACCAAGCTGCCACTGCTGGGCCCTTGGGCAAGGCCCTTAATCCCCAACTGCTCAAACTGTATTCTTCTTCATTCTTCTTTCCACTGCTCCCATTAGGGGTCGCCACAGCAGATCATCCGATTCCATACCCCCCATCCTCTACATCTGCCTATTTCATACAACTACCTGCATGTTTTCCCCTTACCACATCCATAAACCTCCTCCTTGGCCTTCCTTTTTTCCTCCTTCCTGGTCGATCCATTCTCAGCATTGTCCTACCGATATACCCCATGTTCCTCCTCTGCACACGTCCAAACCATTTCAATCTCACCTCCCTCACCTTGTCTCCAAAACGTCCTACATGCGCTGTCCCTCTAATAAACTTGTTTCTAATCCTGTCCATCATCGTCACTCCCAACGAAAACCTCATCATCTTTACCTATATACCTGCTACCTGTCTGTTTTTTGGTCAATGCCACTGTCTCTATACCATACAACATCACAGGTCTCACCACAGTCCTATAAACTTTCCCTTTCACTCTTGCTGCTTCCCTTTTATCACAAATCACCCCGTCACTCTTCTCCACCCACTCCACCCTGCCTGCACTCTTTTCTTCACTTCTCTAACACACTTTACATTACTTTGCACTGTTGACCCCAGGTTCACGAAACTCCTCCACTTTCACCCCTCCAACCGCACCACGCCACTGCCCTCCCTCTCATTCACACACATGTACTCTGTCTTACTCCTACTGACTTTCATTCCCCTTCTCTCCAGCACGTACCTCCACCTCTCCAGGCTCTTCTCACCCTGCTCCCTACTCTCACCACAAATCACAATATCATTCGCAAACATCATAGTCCATCGAGACTCTTGTCTGACCTCGTACGTCAACCTGTCCATCACCACTGCAAACAGGAAAGGGCTTAGAGCCGATCCTTGATGCAATCCAACCTCCACCTTAAACCAGTCTGTGGTTTCTACTGCACACTTCACTGCTGTCACACTGTCTTCATACATGTCCTGCACAACCCTCACATACTTCTCTAAAACACCAGACTTCCTCATACAATACCACAACCCCTCTCTCCACCCTGTAGTTATGCTATCTCTAAATCCACAACACACTGAGCAACTCCTTCTGACCTTCTCTATACTTCTCAATCAACATTTTTAAAGCAAATAATGAAATCTCTCCTAAACAGCTCAATGCTTCTATGGTCTATCTCTCTAATTTTCTTCATTCATCAGCTGCTCAAAATACTTCCTCCATCTTCTCAACACACTCTCCTCACTAGTCAACACATTTCCATCTTCATCCTTTATTGCTCTAACTTGCAGCACATCCTTCCCAGCTCGGTCTCTCTGCCTTGTCAACCGGTATAAATAATTTTCTCCTTCCTTAGTGTCCAACTTCTCATACAGCTACTAATATGCCTTTTCCTTGGCTTTTGTCACAAACCTCTTTACCTGCTGCCTCATCTCCTTGTACTCCTGCTTATGTTTCTCATCACTCTGTCGATCCCAATTCTGTTTTGCCAACCCTTTTCTCCTTATGCTTTCCTGCTCTTCCTCATTCCACCACCACGTCTCTTTGTTTTTCTTTCTATTTCCAGATGTTCACACCAAGTACCTTTCTAGCAGTCTCCCTTATCACTTCTGCAGTAGTTGCCCAATCATCCATCGCCCCTTCACCACCACCGAGCCCCTGTTTGACCTCTTCCCTGAATCTCACACTACAGTCTTCTTCCTTCAGTTTCCACCATCTTATTCTTCTTTCGCTCCTCACTCTCCTCCTCCTCTTCTTCTTCACAACCAAAACCATCATACATACCTCCATCCGATGCTGTATAGCTACACTGTCCCCTGCCAACATCTTACAGTCTCCAATCTCCTTCAGGTTGCATCTCCTACATATAACAAATTCCACCTGTGTGCACCTTTCTCCACTCTTATACATCACCCCATTATCCTCCTTCTTCTTAAAATAAGCATTTATCAATGCTATTTCCATCCTTTTAGCTAAATCTACCACCATCTGCCCTTCCACATTCCTCTTCTTCCTCATCACCCCCCTCCCTTTTTTCCCTTCACCTACATGCCCATTAAAGTCTGAATTGCTTAAACTGTATAAATGAGATAATTGTAAGTTGGTTTGTATAAGGGTGTCTGCTAAATGGCTAAAAATTTTAACAATCCCAAGTCACCAATAGCATTCTATTGGTCATTAATTGTATCCACTGGAACCAGACAAGGCAATAGAGACCCAATAGAGACCAGTACAATGAATTAATTCACTTTAATTCAATTCATTTTTATTTGTATAGCAATTTTAACAATGAACATTGTCTCAAATAGCTTTAAACAGATACTGTCTTAATAAAGAATGAATAAGATTGTTCTTAATAAGTGTACGTTTATCCCTAATGAGCGAGCCGGTGGCGACTGTTACGAGGAAAATCTCCCCGAGATGGCATAAGGAAGAAACCTTAAGAGGAACCAGACTCAAGACGGAACCCATCCTCATCTGGGTGGCACTGAATGTCCATTTTTACAGCTAATCGATGTTGAGGTGCAGCAATGGTGATGAAGTACCATTAAAACCATTAAAACCACTAAACCTGTTTAAAATTCTGTCAGGTTTTCCCTCATAGTGAAGGTTTTCTTGAAGGGCGCTGTTTAGATATATGACTACATATAATAATAATAATAATAATAATAATAATAATAATAATAATAATAATAATAATAATTCGAAGTAAATATTCAACTATATAGGAGTTGGGAATCGTTTGTTTATCCTGTGAGCTACGAGGTTACAGTCTTTTGTTTCGCCGCAGGTGGCGCAGTATGATGGGTCTTTACTGTCGCTACAGCCATTCTCATCCATCGATCCGTTCAGTTTCCGGTGTAGTCTCGTTCTCGGCACGCATTTCTCGCGATATTCCAGTAGGGGGTGGATACGCGGCAGGAGCGCGGCGGTGGTGGTGATCTCATAGCTTCAGTAAACTGCATGGTGCAGCTGGATCGAGTCGCAACTTTCGCAGCCAAACTTTTAACAAACAAACCTAAGCCGATCCTGGTGTGTCTGCGTGTGGATGTGGTGGAGCAGGAGGAGTAGATGGGTTTGGGTGAGGACGGCGGTGTGCGCCTGTGTTTAGGGAGCGGAGGGGAAACGCTGTTTAGTATTTCGCTCATGCAGGGCAGCTGTTGTTGGAACAGGGAGTGGGAAGGTGAGTATAGCAGTTTAAACCCGGAGAGGGGGATGCGCCTGGCTCTTCTCTCCTCTGTTTGCATTTATGATTCATAATCCTTATGATAATTTTTTTTTTATTCTATTCCATTATACATTTTGCATCTTGTACATTTACATTCACGATGTCGTTCTTTCTTTGCAATCAAGTCCTGTTGTTAGCTTCTCAAACATCAATGCGGTATAGGAGACTGCTTCATTTTTTTTTTCTCCAAAATAAAAATCTCAACACTTCTAGAAATAAAGCGACGAAACTTTGACACACAGGAAGAGCAGCACAACGGTGTCAGATTGTCCCCCTGGAAACAAACAAACAAACACATGTTTAAACAGTTTATAATTTTCTGTAAGGGTGATTTTATGTGATATTTATCCTACGATTTATTTATTTGTGCCCAAACCCTAATTTTATTTTAACCATGGAAACGTGCACATGTGTGTTATGTGGTTTCTGCTGTAGTGTTTCCTGTAGACCAACACTTCAGATCTGTTATCAGCTGGGAGAAAGATCATTGCTGTTTACTCTGTAAATGAGGCGTTTGAGCTGCTCTTTGTCAAAATATACCCCCATACCTACTTAAATCTTCCCGATTCAATATTACATGAATATATATTTAGTTTCTTTCTTATTTTTTTGGATCTCACGGAAGTTTGCTCTCAGTGTTTGCCAGGACTTTGTGCCCATGTTTGTTTGCTCAGACTTAGCTAGCTAACTCCACTTCTTTCCATTTTTTGGACACTGTTGATTTTAAATTCATTACTTTTTCCTTTTTACCATTTGTTTCTCCCCCCATTTTCCTGGCCAGTCGTTCAAACGAACAAGAGCACCCTTAAGGGTCTCTTTTTCTCATGCAAGGTCTTTTGAATCACCTCCATTTCCACCTCCCCCATTCTTTCCACCAGCCCTGATTCTGTATTCTTCCTGGACTTGTGAATTCATTGTTTAGTTTGATTGTTTTTCATGATATACACACCGAGGAGGGAAAAATATGCCTTTCTTCCATCTTTTTTTATCTTTTATTGTGTGCCATTTGTGTGGAAATGTGAAAACGGTGTACCGTTACATCTCGAAAGTGTGTAATTGGACTACATTAACAGGACGCAACAGGGATTTTCTCAAGTATCCGATTCGTACTAAATGTACAAAAGATGTACTATTTATGGTACAATGGCAGTGACTAAAAAAAGTACATTTACTTCCTATTGTTTCTTAGACTTTGTTTATTATTTGGCAGTGAGGCAGAATCCAGTTCAAGCATCTGCCTGAGGCATCTCAGTTTAGCTCGAATGGCATCTCAGTTTAGCTCGAATGTGTTTCTCAGTCATGGGATTTGATATCGAAACCTTCTGGTCACTCGCCTTAAATAATAGTGAAGGGACTATACCTGAAACACGGTGTAATATGTTTATATCTTTTGAGATGTAGATGGGTTGATTGTTAATCAAAGTGCAGATTTGCAGGTTGATCACACTTTTCTTATCCACCATAAGCTGCTTTTCTCACTCAGCATTTATTTATTTTTTAACAATGTTTAGTGTTGTTTCAATCAACTCCAACCCAGACGTAATGCAGACAGCGTATGCTGGATTCGAGGTTCAAGAACGCAGTGGCGAATGAAAGTTGAGCAGAAGGATGAAGAGAGTGGACAAATGGGATGATGAAAGTTCTAGAGAGGCTAAATGGTGAAGATGCTGCTTTGTCTTTTGAAAAATGAAGCAAGGGCTAATTCTGCTTTTTATGAAAGGTTTTACCATTTACCTCGGACTAGGATCAAACCAAGAAAACAATCTCTAGAATTAGAGTTCATATTAAGAAACTTAAGGATGGTCCTCACAGCATGAGTTCAGCAAGTGACAACATAAAGAGTCATAAACCAAGTGTTCAAATGAGTTATGCTGTAGATGCAAGTATTTGCATTATATCCATCAACATATATAAATATATTCACTTGTAACATCATTCAAATTAACTACATTATAATCATTGTTCACAGTTAGGGAGATTGTTGTTAGCAAAACATGAACTTGGCAGAAAACCACCAAGTAGAAACCATTCTGTGCTTCCCACAATTGAGGTAAAAACAAGCGCAATCCTAAATCCCACTTCAACCACTAGAAGTTGATTGGTATTGTGGGTAATAATGTTTACCAAGGTGAAGATAGACCAGCATGTCATTGAAACAATTTGAAACTAAAAAGTTTTTTTTTACAGAATAAATATGCAAGTTGTTCAGAGTATTGTTTTTTTTGTGTGTGTGTAATGAGCTAATAGTTAATTTATGAGTTTAGTTTCACGAGTTTATTTACTGACTTTTTGCCTCATCGGATTTCCGATTGGAAGTCTGTAATCTAGTGGAGGAACGTTTTGGTCTTTGGTATACGAGTGCCTGTTTACAACCCCATGTTAGGACAATAAATGCTATAGTCCTACAGCAATGGATTTAGTTTTAGTTTATTGTTTTTTGGTTGTAAATAATTAAGGATCGCTTATGGCCTTCAGAAGTTTATTATTATTTATTACCTGGAAGCAATGTTTTCTGAGATCTACCCCTGTACTAATACACAACTATTTTAGTCTTTCTTTTTTACTCCATGCCATTATCTCATATCATTTCAGTGTAATAAAACTAAATATGGCAGAACACAGGCCTGTAATTGATGTTATTTATCTTTAGACTTATTTTGAGGACAAAACACAGTTAGCTTTATTTTCCAGCCTGAATGTAAATCCTGCTCCCAGTCATTTTAGAGAAGTGTGCTGAAGATGCAGATTTGAGCTTCATAGATCATAGACTGCATAGTAGCATGGGCCAAAAGTAGATACACAGCAAGGCAAGCTGTTTAACACCTTCCCCGTAGTCTTACACGGTGCTACAAAGCAAACGTTTAACTCGGAGTTTAGTGCTAAGTGGCGATCAGATCACAGCTGGATATTCTTCCTGTGTGAAGAGCATGACTTGCGTTTAGCACTCTCAGCTCAGCACCTGCTCTGCATGTTGAGTGGTGTCTCCTCTCACTTTAGGACTAAACAAATCTGTCCTGTATATATGGATAGCAGTTGTTCCAGAGTCTCTTTGGACTACTTTGGGAAGTACTTTTTTGTTACCTGTTACAGTCATCCAAAACACAAAGGTCTGGATAGTGTGGGGGATTTGTAAAAATATATAAAAATAAAAAAAAAATTCCCTGCCAAAAGCTTGTTTACATTTTCCATTTCCCCACCTTCAGCTGTGCATGCTGCTAAGCCAATGTTTTTTTTTTTCCTTTTCTTTTTGATTCATTTATTATTGTGCACTTTGAAATAAAACCAAAATGATCTATTTCACTCTGATTCAGACTCGTCAAACAGGTGCGAAAGCGACTTCAGTTGTTTGGTGTTACCTTCCAAACATGAGGGGTGTGTAGGGCTGCAGTCTCAATAGACTTTCAGCAGGTGAAATTTCTTCAGCAACCTGCTGCCAATAGAGGTAGCAACCAGATACAACAGTGTTTAAATATACAATCTGTTCCTGTAGGCAGCGACACCGCAAAACCAGGGATTTTATGTTGATTTAATATATTTTTTTTAAAAGCCGTGCTGTATCAGAAGGCCCGCTGTAACGCTACTATAATTGGTAATTTCATAATATTGTATTTTCAGAAGAGGCCACATTGATCATGTAGTTGTGATACAAATTTAATCCATGGGAAACCTCTTCGCACTCAGCTTGCATTTCTGGTGTCCCCCGTGGCATAAATTGAAAGGTAGTCAATGGAACGAAAAGTGTATGTAGAGTGACTGCAGATTAAGTCATATGAGAGCATTTGTGAGAACCTTGACTACAACCAATAATTATACATTTTTTTACATTTTTACATATACACACACACACACACACACACACACAGTGAGGAAAATAAGTATTTGAACACCCTGCTATTTTGCAAGTTCTCCCACTTAGAAATCATGGAGGGGTCTGAAATTGTCATCGTAGGTGCATGTCCACTGTGAGAGACATAATCTAAAAAAGAAAATCCAGAAATCACAATATATGATTTTTTTGAACTATTTATTTGTATGATACAGCTGCAAATAAGTATTTGAACACCTGTCTATCAGCTAGAATTCTGACCCTCAAAGACCTGTTAGTCTGCCTTTAAAATGTCCACCTCCACTACATTTATTATCCTAAATTAGATGCACCTGTTTGAGGTCGTTAGCTGCATAAAGACACCTGTCCACCCCATACAATCAGTAAGAATCCAACTACTAACATGGCCAAGACCAAAGAGCTGTCCAAAGACACTAGAGACAAAATTGTACACCTCCACAAGGCTGGAAAGGGCTACGGGGAATTTGCCAAGCAGCTTGGTGAAAAAAGGTCCACTGTTGGAGCAATCATTAGAAAATGGAAGAAGCGAAACATGACTGTCAATCTCCCTCGGACTGGAGCTCCATGCAAGATCTCACCTCGTGGGGTCTCAATGATCCTAAGGAAGGTGAAAAATTAGCCCAGAACTACACGGGAGGAGCTGGTCAATGACCTGAAAAGAGCTGGGACCACCGTTTCCAAGGTTACTGTTGGTAATACACTAAGATGTCATGGTTTAAAATTATGCATGGCACGGAAGGTTCCCCTGCTTAAACCAGCACATGTCCAGGCACGTTTTAAATTTGCCAATGACCATTTGGATGATCCAGAGGAGTCATGGGAGAAAGTCATGTGGTCAGATGAGACCAAAATATAACTTTTGGGTCATAATTCCACTAAACGTGTTTGGAGGAAGAAGAATGATGAGTACCATCCCAAGAGCACCATCCCTACTGTGAAGCATGGGGGTGGTAGCATCATGCTTTGGGGTGTTTTTCTGCACATGGGACAGGGCGACTGCAATGTATTAAGGAGAGAATGACCGGGGCCATGTATTGCGAGATTTTGGGGAACAACCTCCTTCCCTCAGTTAGAGCATTGAAGATGGGTCGAGGCTGGGTCTTCCAACATGACAATGATCCAAAGCACACAGCCAGGATAACCAAGGAGTGGCTTTGTAAGAAGCATATCAAGGTTCTGGCGTGGCCTAGCCAGTCTTCAGACCTAAACCCAATAGAGAATCTTTGGAGGGAGCTCAAACTCCGTGTTTCTCAGCGACAGGCCTAGAAACCTGACTGATCTAGAGAAGATCTGTGTGGAGGAGTGGGCCAAAATCCCTCCTGCAGTGTGTGCAAACCTGGTGAAAAACTACAGGAAACAGTTGACCTCTGTAATTGCAAACAAAGGCTACTGTACCAAATATTAACATTGACTTTCTCAGGTGTTCAAATACTTATTTGCAGCTGTATCATACAAATAAATAGTTAAAAAATCATACATTGTGATTTCTGGATTTTTTTTATTTTTTTTTATGTCTCTCACAGTGGACATGCACCTACGATGACAATTTCAGACCCCTCCATGATTTCTAAGAGGGAGAACTTGCAAAATAGCAGGGTGTTCAAATACTTATTTTCCTCAGTGTGTGTATATATATATATATATATATATGTATGTATGTATGTATGTATGTATGTATGTATATGTATGTATGTATGTGTTTATTTACATTTATTATAAATACATATAAATAAATTTTTTACATTATATATAAATGTGTGTATATATGTATATATATGTGTGTGTGTGTGTGTGAAAGTCCAATCAGATTTTCTTTTTTAATATGTAAATGATTCCAATTGCCGCTATTTTTTGCCAGTTGTCGCAGTACTTTTTTCCCGATCCGCTGTTTTTTGTGCTCGGATTGGCTCACAGAAGAATTTGTGATCCCTCTGAAGTTTTTTGTAGTCTTTGGTAGTTGTCTAAATTAGTAGTTGTAGCGAGGATGTCTGAGTTGTCTGAGATGATAAAAAAAAAAAAATCACAAAAAATGCGCACATTGTAAATAAAGCAGTTGTATTGTATTTATGATTTTTATCTTTTTTTACTGTTAGTAAAGTTGCTGTTCTACACTGTTGTGCTTTGCATTCCAGTTGTAGAAGTATTCAGAGGTTTATAACACTAGCATGTATAAAAGTATTATATGTGATGAAGGTTTAGTTTGTATCGGGTTGTAAAATTGGGTTGGTCGATTATTTTATTCGAAGCACCTTTAGGAGCGAGAAATAATCCAATCTCGATGTATAGCAAGGCAATCGAGGGCCAACAAGTGCACTGATTGGAGAGGCTTATGTTGTTTACTAAATATTTCATTTAAGCAATGAATCTTATTAATTATTTGATTTTGAGATGAAGAGATGAAAAATTTAACTCGGCCAAAAGAAATCGGTGTTGTATATCGGCCATTTCTAAATGATTTTGAAGAAATTCTGAAGGAAAACCCACTGTAGATTCCTTTTCTCAGAACAAATGATTGGTAAGTAGTATATTAACAATTCCTTTTCATTGAATTCAGTTGTGTGTGAATCAATGATTAGGAATTTTTGTCACCAAGACAAAATGGTGACAGTTCAACATGTATCGAATGGGCAGCATGTTTACCACTACAGGTGAGTCTTCAGGACGTTTTTTGCCAAGCTTTTTGTTGTATTGTTAACTATAAGAAAGAGAGCATTGTGGAGACTCTGGTGAAGGAATGCCTATGGCTTTTATAGCGTAAGTGATATTAGGAGCTCAGGCGTCTTTTTTACACCTGGTATTAACATGCATCCTGGGTGATTTTTATTGTAAGAGGACAGCACTAAATCACTTAAACTAGATGCAGGGGTGGTCTGGGCCACATATAACCACAAAACATTTGTAAGGTAAAAACCAAGGCTTCTCCAGGGTCAAAGTAATTGTCTGCATCATTGACCTAGCTGAAAACTAACGATTCCTGTTTAGAAATCTCAGCAGAGCAGCAGAACACTAACTCTAGACTAATGGATAAATGCAATGCTATAACAGCAGATAGGAGGACAGATGTTTTTTCTAGTTTCTTTCATCTGTCTCCTGTTCCTTTTCTCTGAACATTCATTTGTAGGCCTCGTGATAAAAACATTTTGAAACACCACGATAAGTGTACAAAATAGGATTCATGTGAATTTTCTGTCTAAAAACATATGCTGATGTAATAAATGCACATGACAGCCTTCCACCTGCAGAAAGATTATATGAAATGTAACCCGATCCAGAACCAATCAAACCATAAACACACAAAACCGTAAAACGCACAAAAAAACCATAAACACACAAAAGGCAGGGGGGTGTTAAGTAAAAGGAAATCAACACTGTAAGCATCGTCACATTGTTAAAAAGTGCCGAATTGAATTGTAATCCTTGGAGCAGTAGTAATATTTTCTGGAACAGAATGCAGTGTCATGTTCTATTTTGTGTTTAATGTACAGGCATAAATATTTATTATACAGAAATAATGTGAAATTATGTGGCATACTCGATGGTTAGTGCAGCGAGGAATGATGCTCCTGGAGTGCTTATGAATAGAGCATAATTGCAGCCTTTTGATCGTAAGAAGGCGCTTCAGGGATAACGGCGAACTCGCCGGCGTAACGCGCAGCCGTCCGACACGATCGCGTAAATAATACCGACTCAGCATTTTTTGCCCTTCTAGAAAAGGCAGGAGTGTGGCGTGATGAATTTGCAAGTCAATGCGCTCTTCTGTAACGCGCCCTGGCATCGCTCAGTGGCCACTGATTAATTTGCCTGCGTTTTTCAATCGTGCCGACGAAGTTCGCTTCCTGTCGTACTGCCGCGAACGCTAAAGCTTTGTGCGAATACGGAGGCCAATTGAAACCGATGTAAGTGACGCACCATGCAAACAGTTTCCCTGAGCGCATTTCATCCGCATTCATAAAACATTTCCGTGGATTCATGCGTCAGAATTTACTTAATTGTTCCCCACATTAGCGTTCCATGTTTCGAGATTTTTGTCTGTACCCTGAGGGCTCGCTTAGCAAACACGAAGATGAGGAATCAACGGGAAAGGGCACGTTTCTCCATTGACTAGGAACAGGACATGCTGGAGTTCTGGAAGTATGACTTGCATCTCTGTGTGATCACACAGCAGCAGAGTTCAGCAAGGAGTTAAACAGGTGTTGTGAAGTGTTCGATTTCTCTTTGTACCCCCTTTCCAGGTTCAAACACAGAGGTTTCGCAAACAAATAACTCGCATACTTTTAATTCCTGTTGAGAAATGCACGATGTGGTCGGAGCCAGAACCACAGCCGAGCTAAATAGTGCATGCTTTCCCGTCTCGGTCCCATTCCTGAACCCAGCTGTGTCTGAAAATAGTTAGCATCTGGCAGGCTTCTCTGTAACCAGACAAGTGTAATGGGTCTTAAGAGAGAGGAGAAATGAGAGACGCTTTTTTTTTCCACGAGGAAAACACGCCGGTACATGTTTGTGTTGTATCTTCTCACCAGCCATCTTGAGGAACCACACCGAGGTGCAAGTAGGGGCAGAATCACCTGGAACACTGATATGGTGATTCGTTTTTCGCCACGAATTGCTAATAGTTCTCAGAAAGTGAAGCAAACGAGCTATCAACAAGCATATTAAATATTTTTTGTGCGCTAATTTACTGATTAATGGCAGAGCGAAAGTGTTCTTTCTTGTAAACCAGTGTGAGAGCAAGAAGCAATTAGTAAAAAAAAAAAGATTTTCTGCAAGTTCTGATTGTTTTCAGTTCCGATCAGATTTCCCATCTCACCTGCTGGGACTCCATAATCTCCAAAGTCCATTGTCTAATGTGGCATAATTGTGTCTGAAAGCCTTTCCAAACAAGACATTGTGTAAATGCATCAGTAGTAACTGGAGCCTCTGTGTAGGATGAAAGATCTGGACTGTCTGCTCCCTTATAGTTATTATGGGTTATTATATTAGACCAGTACTTTTGTATTGATATTATGGCTCCTACGTAGTGAAGCAGCTATGAATATCTGTTTCCACATCTGTTTAAAGCAATTTATAACACAGAGCTGGTGAATAGTCTATTCGGATTGGTCAGAACCAACATGGCAACCATTCCATAATTATACACCATGCAATTTTGTCAAGACTGTGGCTAATTAGAACCGACTTCAACATACAACAAGAGAATGACCTGAAGCATACAGTCAGCATGGAATTCCCAGTCACCAAACATATTTCGTTAATTTGGCAGAATATTTGCGAAAACTAACTGTCCAAATCAGAGAGTGTAAAGCTGTTAAAAATGAAAATAAAGTTTGAAGTCTGTATATTTACATATAATTCTTTGGTATAATTGGTATAATTCTTTTACATAAAATCTTCATATTAAAATTCCTAAATTGTTGCATGTAAACAAAAGGAATGTGCACATGTGTCTCAAAAACACACTTTTGACAGTTACTGTATTGTTTCACAAACTTTCAACATTTTCTGTGACCGCTTTTTTGGCGACATTTATTTATAGCAACATTTATGGAAGGAGTCTCGATTGGAATGTGTAAAGAGATGGTCACACTAGTCTTTCAGCATGCAAATTTTCTGAGACCTGCTGCGAATATATTCGGCAACCAGAAATGACATCACTAACAGTCTTTCTTGTAGACAGCGTGACCACAAAGCAGGCAGTTTTTATGCTGAATTTTAAATTAAAAACAGTGTTGTGTAAAACGCGATGGTGCGACACATCTATAATCAGTGGTCCCACTGTCTTGGAATTTTTGAGGATTTGTGCCATTATGCGCCCATCTTGTGTCGGACACGTCTTAACGGGATACGAATCCATTGGTCAGATTTACCGGAACGCTGTACAATTCGAAACTTTGCTTGTGTTTGCATTTTTGTCTCCAAAAAAAACCCCCCGAATGCGTGTGAAAAGAGGAGAACGGAGCAAAACGTGTAGCGTGACCACCCCCTTTACAGACAAAGTGCGAGGCATACTTTGCAGGACGGAGAAGGTAACACTATCCGTCTGCTTAGTAAAATAACAAGTTGTGCCTTTTGGAAAGCGCAAGAAAGGAAGTCTTTTAGATGGTGCACATAATTTACCGTAACTGTAAACGGTAAAACCGTTTTACAAATTCAACAATGCGCTAATTGGCAAATCGCCGTCGTACAAGTGAACAGACACCAGACCATGTGATTACACGGAAATGATACGCTACAAGTGATAGCGACGTGCCACTGTGTGTTGTGCGGCATCACGCCACCCCCAGAATTTATTACTTGTATATAACCGCATGGCCTGGAGTGTGTTATTAAATACGTGACGGCGGCCCTGACAGTAGTGTCTGCTGTAATTTAAAATACACGAGATTCACGGAAGGGGATTGTAGTTTCTGGTTGATATGATGAACTGCATTTTTTTTTTTTGTCTTGTAAACTTCAAGTGAGAGAGAAAAAAAATGACTGGCTGATGAGAAAAGGCCTGTTTATAGCAGGAATGAATTTATGGCATGGATGTTTCACATTATCACTATATCTATAAGTACTAACTCTATCTAAAAGGCTTAAAAAGCACGATTCATCGTTCATAAAAAAAAAAAAAAGATTAAAGATCGTAGCTTGAGACAGATTGCTGTAGTTAGAGGAAGGAATCACTTCAGGGCACACTGTTATTGAATCACATCTCTGAGTTGGCAGCAGTCATCGGCCGTGAAAAAACACCATGTTGTTGTGCATGCCATATCACGTTCCTCTCCCTACTTATCAGACCAGGCTGTGTTGGTCTTCTGCATTCTTTTTTTAGCTTTGCTTCTTTAAAATCTAATGGCAATGTTTCCTGCTGGAATTGTGGCTTTTGGAAACTGAAGGTTTGCTACCAGTGTTAAAACTATTCTGTTCTGACATACCTTTTACATGACCTTGTGTCTCCCGAGGTCAGCTTATCTCAAACATCACCTGGCACCTATTGTTAAAACAAACTCATCGCTTACGTCTGTCCAGCCACTATTTCAAAACAAGCCCTGGAAAAAAATGTCCCATTTAACACCATCGTTTATTATTAGGACTATTTTAGTCACGCAGTAGTCATTGTGGTATTGAGTGGTGTGTGTGTGTGTGTGTGTGTGTGTGTGTGTGTGTGTGTGTGTGTGTGTGTGTGTGTGTGTGTGTGTGTGTGTGTGTGTGTGTGTGTGTGTGTGTGTGTGTGTGTGTGTGTGTGTGTTTTTTTTTTTTTTTTTGTGAGTGACAGGGCAAAGAAATAGGGAAGTTAGTCATTCTGACTAAGTGTCTGCTTGTTTACTCGGTGGAAATCGTCATATAAAATTGATGGCTGCCTCATGGGCAGGAATAGCAGTTAAACCTCTGACATCTGCAGCCTCTCCAGATATTTTACGAGTTATACATCGGTAGGCACGAACACACACGCAGTCATTCAGCTTACTCCTAATTACAACATCACACGTGTTTATGAATTTTTTTTGCACACCCTGCCCTATGCCGGAAAATGGGAAGTCTGAGAGTGAGGTATTGGGGGCAAGAGGTGATCTGGACAGGAAACAGTGTACATCCATTAAACTATTTG
Source organism: Silurus aristotelis (assembly GCF_946808225.1). Taxonomy (NCBI): domain Eukaryota; kingdom Metazoa; phylum Chordata; class Actinopteri; order Siluriformes; family Siluridae; genus Silurus; species Silurus aristotelis. The sequence goes on along the minus strand of NC_139582.1, from coordinate 21,303,503 downwards.
CAGCATTCTTATTAAGAGATTGTAAGTCGAGGGTCGGCTGGAGAGCATTTGCGTTTTTGGCAAGGTTTCTCGCTCGTTATTAACACGCCATGCTCATAAATCTGTCATTGTGAGCGATACCAATTCATTTGTCTCTACATGTCTAAAATTTCCAGTGCCATGACTTATAAGAATTTAACTCTGATTGATCATATTACCAGGTAAACCTGGGATATTTGACGAGTTTTCAGTAACTATTGCAAAGACCATAAAGTCTGAAAATCAGAAAATGTGCCACTTAATTTCACTTGTCGAAGCTAAATAAAAAGAAATATGAATAAATGTGTTTGTTACAAGAGTTTAAATGAAGTTAAATGAAGTTTAAATTCATTATTAAATGAAGTTTAAATTCATTATTCTTTAACCAGGGATTAAACACTGTATTAAACACTGCTGTTTAGCAACGTGAATATATATATATATATCTGCAATTTAATATTTATATTTCTTTCAAAAATTGCTTCAAATATCCAAGTTTTTGCAATAGCTGCTGCCAGTCAGCAGTTCCTGACCGCACAGCTGGTAATATTATGTCCTTTCAATTGTGATTTTTTAAAAATTCTTTTTACATGGTTAAATGCAAGTAGGGAAACAGGTTTCTTAGTTTTCAGGTTTCCTAACCTTCTTGTTCATTGTACAGCTACGAATGAAAAGCTGTCCCAGGTGCTTTGGCTATTGAATTGTTCCCCCCCTCTAGAGACTGTAGTTTACCAGCTGAGCAGTTTAGACAGAATATCAGTGATACGAAGCCGGTATCGAGCCGGAGACCTTTTATAAGGGGTACGAGCACCACAGGAAACACCGTGTTTTATGATATTTTGCTCAACCGACTCAATAATGTGGCTACGCTCATTGTTTAAAAAAAGAATGTAGTCTTAAATAAAGAATTTTACTGACCGTACAGTTCGCCTCAGTGGAAAAATCACAAAGGCAGCAGCAGCAAGTAATAAACAACATATTTATACAAGTTAACACTTCGAATCCTGTAATTTGCCTCGTCAACAAATATAAACTCAGAAAGAATTTACTGTGAAGTGGTCCTCTGTGAGAGCTTTTAACTACTGGATCAAGCGAGTGTTTTAGTGCTTCAATTTTATTCCAGCTGTGTGCCATGTAAAAATAAAAAGTGCGGAACAGCTCTAGAAACACATGAAAACTAATGGCATCAGCACAGCAGGAGAATAAAAACTGCCACCATGTGTAAAGCCCATGTTACTTGCTTTCTGTTCTGCATTGATGGTGGTGGCCAAACCTTCCCTGTTTCTGAAGCATTGCCAGAAGTCACCATTCCCAAAATCCACATGGGTGTGTCTTGAGGAGGACATACCAGTCACACTCATTCAAATGAACGGGTATTATTTCACAATAGACGAACGAGTATGGCAGAGCTAGAGGAGGCTCAGTTATAGTAGCAATTATGGTTCAGTCAGAACACAAAGATTTGCGTCAGGAGTCTGACCCGTTTCACACGAGATTACACAGTGGATGGTGATGTTTGGTAGGAGCAAATTGTGATGGTCAGCAGGCACAAACGATCCTTCTATTATCCACATTAATATTTAGTTTGATCCTGGCATTGGAAACTTTTTTTTTTTATCTAATTAGCCAGAAACTGCAGCATTGAAAATAATTAATCAGGAAGTGGTTTTTTTTCTTTCTACTTCATTGAATGGCCATTTTTTTCTTTACATATTGATATTAGGAGAGGATATAAGGAATCTAAATGTTCTGTGATTGAAGTCATACAACGATAAGAGAATGTGCATGCCAGTGTTAAAAGTCGAGTTTTTTATGTTGTTATGCATTTCCTAGACCGAATTCTTTCCCCAAACGTCCCTCATTTTGCGTTTTGTCACTGTGTAAAGACTTTCTACAAATGATGCCACTTTTTTACTCCGATTTCATATCACAAAATTAGATCTTGAGGAATCATTATACTTTTAACAACAACATGTAAAAGGTACCTTGTGGTGCTGTAGACCACAGTGATCGCTGTTTTTGGTTGTGAGAAGACAGAAATTGCTGGGTAGCCATACATATCTCCACTCAACAAGGTCATTGAAATTGTTATGACCTGCAAACCCCTCCTTTTCTCACTCATCCTCCTTACTTCCTGTGTCATTGGAATTTCACTCGGGTTTACCCTGGTTTCATTTGCTTACCTGGGGGAAGGGTTCTGGCCAAGAGGTGTTACATTTACAGTTTGTTGAGACTTTCAAGAAGCTTTTATTGTCATTTCAACCGTATATATGGGTGACGCAGTCGTCGTCTTCTTCTTTCGGCTTCTCTCATTAGGGGTCACCACAGCGGATCATCCGTCTCCATTCCCCCTCTGTCCTTTCCATCTGCCTCTTTCAAACCAACTACCTGCATGTCTTCCTTCATCACATCCATCTTCCTCAATCTTCCTCCTCTTCTAATTCCCAATTTCCACTGGTACCCTGTTGGCTAACGATACCTGTGGCGGGCGTTGTTAATCCGGGCCTTGACCGATCCGGCATGAATTTCTCTATCGTGATCCGTGAAGCTCAGGACTAAAGTAAGTTTTCCTCGCTACTTAAAGTGCATTGTGTGCTACCCAGTGCAAACAGTGCACCAGACAATACAAGACAGTGTGGGACAGATACACAAAAATATAAACCCAGTGAATAATGTTATACAATACAATGTTTTAGAGAACTGTATACAAGAGGTGTACTTTTAAGTAAACACAAAATGTAAACACGAAAGGTTGTGCAAAACGGTACCAGCAGCAGTCAAGTTGTGCAAAACAGCATGTAAACAGTTATATAGTTATAATAGAATAATACAATTTTATATGTACGATTTACCCTGTGAGTAATTTCATGTTTGAGTTGGGAAGTTGTGTCCTGTGCGGTGCTATAGTGCCTGTGTAAGAGGAGGTAAGCAAGAGCTTTCCAAAAAGAGAGAAAAATTATATATCTTCATTACCTCCTCTTTCAGAGAAGCTGATACAGCAGAACAATACTGAACATGGTTACTTGCTCTTATTACTGTATTTTTGGACTATAAGCCGCTATTTTTTTTTCCACGCTTTTAACTCCGCGGCTTAAACAACGAAGCTGCTTATATATATATATATATGGAATTTTCCTGGGTTTTTCTCGGGTTCACAAGCTTCAAGCCAAAAAAACTAAACCCCATAACATTAGACCAATGAAATTGCAGAACGGGTTGAGGTGAACCAATGAAACTCTTTATATTAAATTAGATGCGCTCCCACTGAATCGGCCCGCACCACATCATAAATATGGATGATGCTCCTCTGACGTTTGACCTGCCGCTCACTCGGACTGTCTACAGGAAATGTGAATCATTCGTCACGCTAAAAAACACCCGGGCATGAAAACACACACTTCACCTGTGTTCTGAGCTGCACGGCATCAGGAGAAAAGCTTCACCGATGGTGATTTTTAAACACACGACGATGCCAAAAGATAAACTCCCGAGAGAAATAGTTGTGAAAGGAAGGAGGAAGACAGTGAACAATGACTTTCTTGGTAGGCTACTGTTTAAATACAAGCCGTGTAACAGACACTGGGTTTCAGTATAGAGTCAAATTCAGTGGGTGCGGCTTATATTTGGGTGCGCTTAATAGTCCGGACATTACGAACAGCACATTGCTGTTTTGATGTGTAAAGCAGGAACAAAGCCCTGATATCTAAGTGAGCTCTCCACTGAAGCAAGTGTAAGGTTTTTTTTTTTGTTTTTTTTGTTTTTGTGAATTTTTAAAATCTTTTGGTTATTCACTGTAGGGCCAGTGACAGCAGCAGCAGATGAGTCACCAAATACAGAATCCTCTAAGCAGGAGTAGAGCATCAGGATGAATCAAGCAGAGCTGGAGGGCAAGAAAAGTCGCAGCAGGACAAAAAAAAGTGTCAGACTTTGGCCCTTACATCACATCACATCAGGCGGCAGGAGTGCATGTACAGCTTGACAGGGTGAGAGAGAGACTAAATTAAATGTGTTTCTATACTACGAAAGCTTGAGGGTGTATATTGTGAGACAGTGTAAGCAAGGACTCTTGTATCTATGGCTAAACGGCTCAAAGGGAGAGTTAGAATGCAACATTTATCTCAGCACGACAGGAAACTCATCGTGAAAAATCTCACTTTATGCTCGATTAAAATTCACATGTAAACTCCTTGTTCACGTGAGTAACGTTCATGCACCAAGGAACAGTGGTGGAACTCCAGCCATAACGTTCACATCCATATCCTGTGGTGAGATTTCACTAATCGATATCCTGTTTCGCCCTTCAACTGTTTTGTCAAGGCTGAGACTTTCAGGCTTTGAAATATTTTCTCACAGCAAGCTCTGGAACCGGGCCAAAATGTTTCCGAGAGCTACACACTCATTCATGCCGTGGCGCTTTTTTTTTTGCGGCCTTGTTATTCCAAAATGTGCTGTCAATAGTGAAAGAGGACAAGCGCAGCAAAGTAAGCTAGCGCACTAGGTGTAGTGGGAAAAAGGAATCGATAATTGATTGAAAAACAAGTCCAGTTTGTGCTCTTAATTAAAGGTGTGTGTGTGTGTGTGTGTGCGCTTTATATGTTTAAGGTATTCAGGCAACAGGAACCTCTTGATATGTATTTGATAAAGCAATTCATTCATTGTAATTAGATACTAAATTGCAGTCGATCTGAGACACGTCGTCTCACTCGCACCGTGAGAATGCAGCCTCAGCATTTTGGCACGCAGTGTGTTCGCAGTGTTGGGGTTTGTGTTGATAAAATGCACTGTCCAGAGACAAGCAAGGCTTAATCCAGTGTCCGCATTGTACAACAATGTACGCACACACACACACACACACACTTCCTCCCTTCCCTTTTGCTGTCTGACTCATTAAGAATAATCTGCTTTTCAAATGAACAGGGTCAAAGGTCAGTGCAGAACTAGTAGGTCATGACTCGATCTGTTAGTCATGTGGGAGACACTTTTGTTTCATTTACATTATTTTACAAATTCAGATTAGATTAGTCTCTTTTTCTTTTCTTTTTTTTTCTTCTTATTTTTTGTTTGTTTGGTTAAAGAGGGTCCATGTTGTTTTATTCATTTCCTTACTTCATCTCAGAGTTTTTTCCTCGTCACAGTTGCCCCTGGCTTGGTCATCAGGGATAAACTTAAAGTAATAAACCTAAGGGTAATATTGATTCATTTTTATTGTATGTTCTTAATTTATTCTGCATATTGAATTAGAATTTGAATGTAAGCCATTTTCCATTTCACACGCAGACCCCCGGCAGTGTTCATAACAGCTGAAAGGCATCAGGCAAAGGTCTCTTAGATCTTCCGGATGCACATGAGATACGCAGGCGAGCACGAGAACGTTGGCACTGCCATCGTATATAATGTAATCAAATAATGTTATTTAGTAGACTATGGGATGATCTGGGCATGTTCTCCGCCTCAGCTGTTGCAGAGAACTGAAGGTGAGCTGAAGTTGCATACGTTCAAGGTAGCAAATGATGCTTGATGTTTGCCTTTTGTTGGAGTGACGGCTGCTGCTGATGTTTCTGGTTTTCACTGTCCAGCATTTATTTTTTTTTATGTTTATAGCTTGAATTTTCTCTACACACTCTCCTGAGGCACCACTGATTTCTGTTGCTTTCTTCCTAACTTTTTTTTGCTTCTTAATGTCTCCAGACAAGTTTTTTTATAATTGTATACAATCATAATGGTGACATTCATTCATTATTTATTAATAATTATATAGTGCTAATAATAATCATTTTATCAGCATAGAATTTAGGTAATTTGTTCGTCACACCATCTTTTTGTTGTTTGCTGACAATTTTGCGGAAACCTTGGTATAATAATGGATGCGTTTTAGCATTTAGACATTGATTGATAATTTACTTGCTCACGATCTGATCAGACCCAGCATATTTGTAGAGCTAAGTGCAGAGAATTTCTTTCTTTCTTTCTTTCTTTCTTTCTTTCTTTCTTTCTTTCTTTCTTTCTTTCTTTCTTTCTTTCTTTCTTTCTTTCTTTCTTTCTTTCTTTCTTTCTTTCTTTCTTTCTTTCTTTCTCTTGTTTGTTTGTTTGTTTGTTTGTTTGTTTGTTTGTTTGTTTTTTTCTTTCTTTCTTTCTTTCTTTCTTTCTTTCTTTCTTTCTTTCTTTCTTTCTTTCTTTCTTTCTTTCTTTCTTTCTTTTTGTTTGTTTGTTTTTCTTTTTTTTTTCTCTGTTTGTTTGTTTTTCTTTCTTTTTCTCTGTTTGTTTGTTTTTCTTTCTTTTTCTCTGTTTGTTTGTTTTTCTTTCTTTTTCTCTGTTTGTTTGTTTTTTTCTCTGTTTGTCTTTCTTTTTCTTTCTCTCTCTATCTGTTTCTTTCTTTTCTTTCTTTCTTTCTTTCTTTCTTTCTTTCTTTCTTTCTTTCTTTCTTTCTTTCTGTCTTCTCTTTCTTTCTTTCTTTCTTTTTCATTCTTTCTTTTCTCTCCCTTTTTTCATTCTTTCATTCTTTCTTTCTTTCTTTCTTTCTTTCTTTCTTTCTTTCTTTCTTTCTTTCTTTCTTTCTTTCTTTCTTTCTTTCTTTCTTTCTTTCTTTTTCTCTGTTTGTTTGTTTTTCTTTCTTTTTCTCTGTTTGTTTGTTTTTCTTTCTTTTTCTCTGTTTGTTTGTTTTTCTTTCTTTTTCTCTGTTTGTTTGTTTTTCTTTCTTTTTCTCTGTTTGTTTGTTTTTCTTTCTTTTTCTCTGTTTGTTTGTTTTTCTTTCTTTTTCTCTGTTTGTTTGTTTTTTTCTTTCTCTCTCTATCTGTTTCTTTCTTTTCTTTCTTTCTTTCTGTCTTCTCTTTCTTTCTTTCTTTCTTTCTTTCTTTCTTTTTTCATTCTTTCTTTCTTTCTTTTTCATTCTTTCTTTCTCTCCCTTTTTTCTTTCTTTCTTTCTTTCTTTCTTTCTTTCTTTCTTTCTTTCTTTCTTTCTTTCTTTCTTTCTTTCTTTCTTTCTTTCTTTTTCTCTGTTTGTTTGTTTTTCTTTCTTTTTCTCTGTTTGTTTGTTTTTCTTTCTTTTTCTCTGTTTGTTTGTTTTTCTTTCTTTTTCTCTGTTTGTTTGTTTTTTTCTCTGTTTGTCTTTCTTTTTCTTTCTCTCTCTATCTGTTTCTTTCTTTCTTTCTGTCTTCTCTTTCTTTCTTTTTTCATTCTTTCTTTCTTTCTTTTTCATTCTTTCTTTTCTCTCCCTTTTTTCATTCTTTCTTTCTTTCTTTTTCATTCTTTCTTTTCTCTCCCTTTTTTTTCTCTTTTTCTCTCTCTCTCTCTCTTTCTTTCTTTCTTTCTTTCTTCCTTTCTTTCTTCTTTCTTCTCTTTCTTTCTTTCTTTTTTCATTCTTTCTTTCTTTCTTTTTCATTCTTTTTTTTCTCTCTTTTTTCTCTCTCTCTTTCTCTCTCCCTCTCTTTCTTTCTTTCTTTCTTTCTTTTTTCTTTTTGTTTGTTTGTCTCTCTCTCTCTCTCTCTTTTTCTTTGTTTGTTTATTTCTTTCTTTTTTGTTCTCCCCTCTTCCTTCCTTCTTCCTCCCTTCTTTTCCTCTGGATTAAGTTTGAGTTGACGATGGTAGCCACAGTGAGAATAAGTATAAACCTTGCCCATGAATTCAGCATAAGTTAATAACTTGTTACAACATTCCAGCAGTCCAAAATAGCAAACAGTAAACATCGCTCACCGTTCATCGCTCACTAATACAAAAAAGACAGTTTATACTGAAGCAGTTCTTTTATAATAGTTTAACTCTGATAATGGAATATATTTAGCTGTATTCAGATATTCAGTACATGGTGCACAGAATGCCTTCTTACCAAATTTGGATCTCTCTAAAGGAACATCTAAATACATATGTACTGTAAGAACTTTAACGTGTCGACACGAATGCTCCATATTATTTACAGTCAAACTACGAACACTACCTGAGAAGAGAGCAAAATAGATGGATTTCTCTGCATAGGTAATCAGCACCACTGAAAAATTACACATTGCCGATTTGATTTGATTTTCTCTGCAAGAAAGACACCATTGTGTTTGTTGCTTAGCAACTCCATGCACTTTCCCCCTCATTATACCTTTAAGTTCACTTGGGAGCCCCACCACCCACTAGAATCACATTCTATAAAATACATATTCATATTTTTCAGTATAAATTAGGCTATGATTTTTTTACCGACACTAAAAAGAATGCAGTTATATCTGAAATTCGAATGTCTTATTTAGTTCAGCCACAAATATGCCTAGAGGGTGTTATGCCTAGGTTTTTGTATGCTAACCATGTAAAACTTGCTCCTGTCATCACCCAGGAATGCGTTTTTATTTATTCATATGGCTTGCTCCTGATTCAGGGTGTTCAGTGCGCTAGCCTTATCCTAACGGTGTAAAAGAACCTTCCTATTGCACTATACTCCCTGTAAGATATTTATTATTCAGCAACAGAAAACATTACACCGATAAATATCACATTTATAGCAGTTAAACAGGAGAAAATCTGAAAACATCATTGCCTGGCCTTTGTTTTGTTGTTTTCAAAACTCTTTCATTCTATAGCTATTGAGTTTGAGTGAGTCTGTGCCTATGATGGCACCTGTTTCCTTTTCTGATATGTTCTTCTTGCTCATTCACCTCAAGTTCTGACATGTTGTGCCTTCCGACATACTTTTCTGCGCACCACAGTTGTAAAAAAAAAAAAAAAAAAAGTCTGTGGTTGAGTTATTATAGGCTTCCGATCAGTTCAAAACAATCTGTTCATTCTTATGTGATCTCTTGTTTGAACAAAGTGCTTCTTCTTTGAGAAACTTACTGAATTCATTTTTTTTGCACTTTTCTGAGTAATCTTTTGAGGCTGTTAATGCAGTTTTTTTATATACTCATGCCATTCTGTGTGGCACCAACCACACCATGGTCAACGAAGCCACATTTTCCCCCATTCTGAGGTTTGATGTCACCTATGTCTGCAGGATTTTATTCAATTCATGTTTATTTGTTCATAAAAAGCTCAAACCAGCTTTACACAGTTAATGCAGTAATAAAGAAGGAATCTTTTTCTTTCGACTGCTCTTGTTAAGAGTCACCACAGCGGATCATTTGTCTTCACACCACCCTGTCCTCTACATTTGCCTCTTTTAAACCAATTATATAAAGAATGAATAAGATTGTTCTTAAGTGTAAGTTTGTCCCTGATGAGCGAGCCAGTGGGGACTGTGTCAAGGAAAAAACTCCCTGAGATGGCATAAGGAAGAAACCTTGAGAGGAACCAGACTCGAGAGAAACCATCCTCATCTGGGTTGCACCGAATTTCCATTTATTACAGCTAAACAATGTTGAGGTGTGCAGTAATCAAATGCAACCTGTAGTCCTGAGTCATTGTGACAAACTGTTGACATGAAGTACAGTCCAAATCCATTTTGAGAAAACACTGTTAATTAATGAATCTCCAGGCTGTTGAGGTGAAACCATTCACAAAGTGGCGTCCAATTGAAGAGAACACCATCCAGAGGCGATGTCTTTGGATTGGGATGCCAGCTTGAATGAGCTGGGGTAGAGGTGTTCATTTTAAAATGTTCATATAGTATATTAGACAACACAATAGCTATTAGGACACCAAATTTCTTTATTTCTGAAGCTTGTTATATTACTTTTAGTCTTTTAAACACTCCTATGAAATTTACTGAATGCCTGCGCATGGATATGGGTGATATTCCGTTTACAAGTCACTCATTGTTTATTGTTTCTGGCTTCGGTCGTTCCTGGTGTATAGCTGTGCCAACGGTGATAGTGCTGATGGCATGGGAACGACGTGGCGGTTGCTTGGTTATTAATGCTGTTAGGTTCAGATCTGTGCTCCGCATTGTATGATTTATTCCCTTCTGGTTCTGATCGGGACTTCATTGGATACCACAAAACTGAAACGGCGTGTTTAAAGGAATGCCTTAGAATGGAGACTTGGGTTGGAAAGAAACCTGCTATTTCCAGACTACAGTTACATCACAGGGAAATAAATAATTTTTGGATTAAAGCACACACGAATATCATAAATACGCATGGTAATTGAGAACCTTTGTTGTAAATTCAAATAAGATTGCTATACCCTACTCTCTTAAAGTGATCCAACGCTTTCTTACTTTTTCCAAAAATGTGGTATGACAACCTTATATGTAACGATAGTTGGTTAGTTTTGCCATGGATGGAAATGCCTCTTGCTGGATTGGTAGAATCTGTGTCCTTTCAGTTTCTCGGCTTTTGAATCCGAGATATTCTTGCCCACCATAAATATTCAAAATTTTTATTAACTGGGCTACATTTGAGGTTTGTGATTCCTTTTTTTTATTTAAAATTTTTCTTTTTTTTTGCTGAATTTGCATACAAGTATATCTTTGAAAACTAAACCCATTTAGAACATTTAACTTCCATATTACATCAAAATACTTCCCGTGGGCTCACCACCTGCAGGAGGGACCGTAAGGGACGGTGCTGTGAGGATTGGGCAGCAGTCGAACGCGGGGGCCTGCTTAGACTGCTGCCCCCGCGACCCGAATTACAGATAAGCGGGAGAAAATGAATGAATGAATTACATCAAAATACAAATGTATAAATACATTTCAGATTTATTTAGGAAATTTCGACCTTTTTCTCGCAATTGCGACTTTATTTCTTATAAACATCCAACATTTCTGATGCATCGACCTGTAACCATGCTCTGGGCCTGAATTTGAAGCTGTTGGTGTATGAACGAGGCTCCTCTGCTTCATCTTTCTTGTTCCTCGTAGTTTAATACCATGCGATTCTATTGTCTGTAGTCCATTTCATTTTTAATGTGTCAAGCTTTCTGCCCAGGGTGAAACATTTGGACTTGGAGGAAAAAGTCAGAATAAGGCAAACTTTTAATTTTTTATTTAATTAAATTTTTTAATGTAGGGGGAAAGGGCATTTATATGTATCTTCTCGCCGTTCCTCCATTTTTCATTCGGCAGCGTCTTCAGTGTTACTTCAGCGGGTGGTGCGTCAGTAATAATGGTCCGCGGGAAAAAGCAGTGCTCTGTGACTAAATAGACTAAACAAAGCTTTGAGGCAAATTATTTGCCATGAGGATTTTTTTGTATTTGAATTACTCAAATTACTCAAGGATATATATATTTATACATTTTTTGGTTAATCAAATTTTGTATGCCATTGGGGGTGTAACATACCAGCATGATGCAATGCATTTCCAAAATGTGAACGTGGTAATGTGTTATTTACATCCTGGAAATCTGTGCTTTATTTTTTTCCGCATGTAATGCATTTGCAGTCTTGTTTAACAGGTCACATTTTCATTCTTTTGTAGCTAGCCATTGAGAACTGCACTCATGAAGTTGATTAGCAAATCACTTCAGATTGTTGCAACGGCTACCAAGCATTATACATTTCACAGCAATCAGATTCTAATGGTTTAAAAGAGCTCTCCAGTAAACATTAGACACTGGAAAATTTTAGCCAACTTTGGAGTTTAATTTTTGCTATGGAGCTAAGAAATTTGTTTTGTTGATCATTGTCCCCAGGTCAAAATCGAAATTTTATTTTTGGCGAAATTAAACGTATTATACATTTACATATATTTTATCAAATGTGCATTGTTTCTGTTTCAGAAATTTTCTGAAAAAAGTGTCCAGTTATTTTTCCTGGTTTCAAAATGTTCTGAGAATTGGATAAAAATCTTTAAGTCAGTATTGTTTATTTTATTGGATATTATCGTATTTATTGTTAAATTTCTATTAGCCATGAATTAGAGAAATCTCAGCTGTTGGCTCTTTTAACTCTGGTCTGTTTTTCGCAGGTGTGTGAATGATCAGGCATGACCATTCCACAAGATCACCATGCAGGCCTGAGAAATATTGCACTGATGCCCATAGTCTGTGGAAACCAAAGGATAAGGACATAGTTGGAGTGGAGCTAGCTGCCACATCCCCATCCCCATCCCCATCCTCAAAAGATGCTGCAGACCTAAGATGTTTAGTTGGTGAGGCGTCACCATGACCAGCCTGAAACGCTCACCTTCTGAGAGGCCTGCTGCGGGGACAGTCCAGGCCCCTGAAGAATTATACACTCGTCCGTTACGCCAGACCAATGGAGGGGTAAACCTTCTGCGTCCAGAAAATGCTTACCAGTCAGGAGGCATGATTGGAGTACCAAAGATGGGAGTTCGAGCCCGGGTTGCTGACTGGCCACCTAGGAGAGATGTGGTAACGGTGCGACTACCCAGTACAAATGCCGAAGCAGTGAGTCACACAGGCGCATGCTCAGGTAGTCAGCCCAAACTTGGTGCTCTTATTGGTCCTCAAGATTCTTTAATGCTCCAAAGCATACAAAAGACACTTCAGAGCAAGTTAAATCCAGCCAGTTGTGAAATCTTTCTGGACGAGCAGTTGCTCACAGTTGATGACCATAGAAGCTCCTCTCGTGGTAATACCAGACGCATCCGGCAACGTAGCAACAGTGACATGACCCTAAGTGAAGTTGATGGTAGTGGGGATAGTGGGGAAGATTGGGGCACTGTAGGCACAAAGTGGTCTCCACTACACCGGGAGTATGGTAGCACTTCCTCCATTGACCAGCATGCAGTTTCCTCTTCTGAAGTCTCAAGGAATAGCTTCTTTGAGATGTTAAAGGGCTATGAAGGGGAGAAGCAAGACCAACGTAGCCCAGCACCTGAAAGACTGGCAGAACTACTCACAGTCTCAAGCAAAGACCAGGATCGGATGGATACTGCTGTAGAGGACTTGAGAAATGAGTCTCCTTCTAGTCGGTTAAGAGAACGGGACAAACCTCCAAAAAGAAGATCCAAATCAGAGACTGGGGGTGAATCAATATTCAGGAAGCTCCGCAGTGCAAGGACAGATGTGGATTCTCCCAGGGTGGGTTCTGATTTAGAGGACAGCCGTCTTGAAGACTCCAAACCTCCTTTGAAGCCTTGGGTCTGCCAGAAAGGTTTTGCACACTATGACGTTCAGAGCATGCTGTTTAACATGAATGAGGTGATCCAGAACAGAGAGAACTCTGCAGCCAAATGCAAAAACACTACTTCTGGTGCCTCTGCTGCTTCTGCTTTTTCTGGTTCCGCAACATCCACTTTATCATCAACACACAGCCTGCCGTACAGCTCTCCTGGTGGCAGCCAAGAGGAACTGAACCTGCGGGATAGTCCCACTTTGGACACAACTGATGATGACGATGGCAACGGACTAGTACGCAAATGTCCCTGTTTCTGTACTGAAATTGGGGGTGACTTTAGACATAAGGTAGGGGTTGCTGTACCCGCTGAGTTGGGGAGTGGGAGTTCCAGGGCTTTTGGTCAATCTGAAATTACACTAAGCCTCCATTGCACCAATGGAGGCATCGCTGTTGTAGAAGGTCCAAAAGATGCATCCGCCTTACTCAGTGATCGGGACAAGCAGTATGTCATTGAGCATGTGGACCATGGAGCGTATTACTACAGGAAACTTTTTTACTTGAGAGGTAAGGCATATACTTTGGCTTACAGGGCAAAACACTGTGTAGCACAAAACTTACATTCTGTGTGTATTTGCAGAGCATTGGAACTACTTTGGTATAGATGAGATTTTGGGACCAGTGGCAATAAGCATAAGGAGAGAGAAGTTGGAGGACCACAAGGAGCATGGCCAGCAGTATAACTACAGAATTATATTCCGAACCAGCGAGGTTAGTACACCCCTACCCTCTTTAAATAAACAAGAGACCTTTGTTCGTAGTTTGTTTTTGCAATTTTGGACATTTTGAAAAGAATTTCTAGAAAAGGCAACCGAGTCCCCATGTATTGACTTGGATACTAATAATGCACGGATTAAAGGAATGCACCGAAAGCTTCTGTGGCAAACCTTCTTCTTTTTAAAAAAAAATAACACTTAGAGGCATTTACCTCAGTGTACCGTATTTTCCGCTACTTTTTTTCCACTTTTTGAACCCCGTGGCTTAAACAACGAAGCGGCTAATTTATGGATTTTTCCTGGGTTTTTCCCGGTTTCCCAAACTTCAAGCCAAAAAACTGAACCCCATAACATTGGACCAATGAAATTTCCGAACGGAAACGGAAAAAAACGCACCTCACTTGTGTTCTGAGCCGCACGGCATCGGGAGAAAAGCTTCACCGATGGAGATTTTTAAACGCACGACGATGCCAAAAGAAATAGTTGTGAAAGGAAGGAGGAAGACAGTGAACAATGACTTTCTTGGTAGGCTACTGTTTAGATACAAGCCGTTGTAAAACGTTGAGTCTGGGTGAAGGGATAGCTCGCACAGATCATATAAGCACAGACAGGTTTCCAAAACTCGTGCTATTTTATTTTTCTTGGCAACAGCGTTACGGGTTAGTCAAAGAAACTTAGAAATGAGCATCAGAAAATAATAAGGACATATTCCTCGTTCTTGCACACATGCAGTAATACCGGGAAAATGCGGCTGCAGGCTATTTCCAAAATGTCGCTCTGCTCTTAAAGGAGCCACAACATATTTCACTCGTTACACCGTGTAACAGACACTGTCTTTCGTTAAAGCCTGTGGAAAGTGTATTAGTTTCAGTGTAGACTGAAACTGTAGGCTTATACACAGGTGCAGCTTATTTATGTTCAAAATAAAAATATTTCTAAAATTCAGCGGCTGCGGCTTATATTTTGAGAGGCATCACTATTTGTGGTACAATAATGCATGCAAGTGGAGCATAGGCGTAGCCAGCACTGAATTTTTCAGATCCTGTTGTGCATTTTTAATAAACAGCAATAGAAAATGAGACGTCCATAAAATTATATAATTTTTTAGTGTTCTAAATGTATTTGTTTTATTGCTATTAGGACACCTGATTTTTATTTTTAAAGCTTGTTCACTTCTTGTTTACTTGCTTCTTAGTCTTTTAAACACCTATAAAATGTAACAAAAAATAAATAATCCTTGTGTGGAAATATTAATCACAGTAATAGTAAATGAGACATCCATAAAAATAAAAGCTCTCTGCTCTAAATGTATTTTTCTGCCCTGATTGTGTTTATCCACGCTTATCTTTGTCATGCATGTCAATAAATCTGGCACTGACCGTATCTCATATTGTTTAGCTCACCACTATGCGTGGCTCTATACTTGAAGATTCGGTACCTTCCACCGCCAAACATGGCACTGCTCGAGGGTTACCTCTGAAAGAAGTTCTGGAGTACCTGCTTCCAGAAATGGACATCTCCTGCCTCCGCCTTGCCCTCAATACACCAAAAGTCACAGAGCAGCTGATGAAATTGGATGAGCAGGGGGTATGAAGGCAAACTGCATTGGCTGTTTCATTCTAACTGTCTCTTTGATCATGGAGCTCAGCGAGGCTAATTTGATGTAGTTTTTCTGCATTTATATCGCAGCCGCATCATTTATCTCTTCTTGCTTTTTTTTTTTTTTTTTTTGCTTCCTCAGCTCAGTTTCCAGGTGAAGGTGGGGGTAATGTACTGTCGTGCAGGACAGAGCACAGAGGAGGAGATGTATAACAATGAAAACGCTGGTCCCGCTTTTGAAGAGTTTCTACAGCTGCTGGGAGAAAAAGTGCGATTGAAAGGGTTCAACAAGTACAGAGCTCAGCTGGACACCAAGAGTAAGAAATAAAAATTGTTCAGAATCTTCATCATCATAAATAAAATAAATGGTTTTTAGTTTTTAACTGGGGTGGTTTCACAGGTTCTGATAGAATTTAGTCAATTATTGTGTTAACGACAATTATTTAAATTATGAAACACATTTTTTTCAACGTGTTCTATACTTATAAGTTGACTTATAAGACTACTTGTTCTTGAGTTGACCTTCATTCACGTAAACTGGCTAATAGCTTGTGGAAATCTTCAGCTCTCCAAGAACTTGATTACTGCATGACAAGATTTAATCAGGAAACCCAAATGAGCTATAGGCAGAATATGCAGAATCTATAGGCAGATTTGTTTAGTTTCTTCAATCAGACTTGCAATGTTAAAATGACTACTTAAATAATCTGTCTTTACTTCCACATCCTGTTTGTCAGATTTACAGCCATGCAGTCTATACATATCAGGGGAGTGAATCAAGACTTGTGTATATTCTTTAGGTTTTAACTAAAATGCATTTGAAATAAAGCAGTCAAATGTAGACTTTCAGCTTAGATTGCACGGTTTTAGCAAAAATATTGCTTTAATCGTTTAGGAATTACAGAGTAGCTCCATGTTTTTCACAGGCCAAATAGTGAACGGCTGCCAAGCTTTTTCATGGCCAGGTATGGCCTGTTTTCGCTTTATTTTATGTCAAGTCAGGAAGCTTTTATTGTCATTTCAACTATATATAGACAACGTTTCTCCAGAACCCTGAAGCTACATAAAACAACATAGAACAACATAGAGCTACAAGAAGGCAGAGCCTCGGCACATTATTATTTATTAGTGTTGTCCTCGCCACATAAAGTGCATCGTGCGCGACCTGGTGCAAACAGTTCTAGACAAGACGGAGAAAACAGACAACACAAGACCGTGTAGGACAAATACACAAAACACAAAATAACACCGCGTAGGTGCTGTAGACATGGAGGTGTGAAATGAGTATGTGTGTGTGTTTGAGGTTTGCAGTTGTTCATGGAAACTCTTTAAACTCAATGGTACCACACAAGAAAAGAAAGGCAAGATTAGACTTTGTGAGAGTCTCAAAAAGATACTGAAGCAATATTTTTGCACAGGTGAATCCAAGATTGACCAGAATTAAAGGAAGACTAAGGAGAATAAAAGGAAGGCTTTGTGATCCAGCGTGTACCACGTCATCTGTCACACACTGTGGTCTACAAGGTCCAACCCAAGAGCTTTTTAACACGAAGAAATCAAATTTTCCTAAATGGCCGGGTTCGTCACCCGACCTTAACCTATTTTGAGCTTGATTTCACTAACTGAAGACAGAAAGACCCACAAAAAGGCAAATCATTGAAGGAAACTCAGCATTTAGTGATGTCCCTGTGTTCCAGACCTCAGGCAGTCCTTATATTTACAATTATTTTGATCAGGATTTTCTTGAGTAAATATTCATCCTTACACAAATATTATTTCAGATTTTTTTTTTTAAGTGACGTCCTCACCATGCCTTATTTCTTAAGCCTTTTTTTCTTTTACCCTGTTTCTTACTCTGCAGCTGTACCTTCTTTCTTTAATTCCCCCCCCCCCCCCCAAAAAGACTTTAAATAAAAAAGGGATACCACAGTCACATGTACTTATAGTCCAGTTGCCTGAATGAACCTTTTGTGCTTCTAATAAAAACATAATGGATAATTCCAACCATGCACTTAATTGCACATTCACGTTCATCCTTTGAAATGCTGCTCCATAATCGGAATTTCTTTTCTGTCAGAAGGCAGCTGAGAAGCAGATTTCTTTCGGTTGAATGCTGTTATTTTCTTTTCCTCAGGTATAAATTATAGGCATACATTTTACATATTTCTCTCAAAATACTGCATTTTGTTAGGCTTTTTTTTACAGCTAATGTTTACTTTAACATTTAAGGGAAAAAATTACCACCACCTAAAGTAGCTAATGGGCATTGACACATTTTATTCCAATATTGTCGGCCTGTTACCCTACATTCACAGCAGCAAGTGACAGCTCTTTGTAAATGCATGATGCAAAATTGAAGAGAAAGGAGATTTTAATTGGGTTGTTCCTCAGTGCAAATTTGGTTTGAGATGGTAAAAATGACAGATTCAAACCAGTGGACTTGAACGATTGCTCAGGCAAATCCAGTGGCATGTGTGTGGTCCAACATTTCTTCAGTTCCCCACTCACAACTGAAGTTCCTACCAGCGATTAGTTCCTATTTACTATTTGATGTGCGAAAAAGGAAGACAATTACAATTGTGTTTTTGCCCTTATTCCTGTCATGTTATATACAACCTATCTTTCAATATGTATTGAAACAATCTTGGAAAGGTGTCTCTCTCATGGGTGTTTTTATCTAGATTATATTGCTTTGCTAATCTGCCAACAGAGTTAGAATGAAGCCTAGCATGTAAAATGTACCGTATTTTCCGGACTATAAGCCGCTACTTTTTTCCCACGCTTTGAACCCCGCGGCTTAAACAACGAAGCGGCTAATTTATGGATTGTTCCTTGGTTTTTTTCCAGTTTCACAAGCTTCATGCTATAAAACTGAGCCCCATTACATTAGACCAATGAAATTGCAGAACGGGTTGAGGTGAACCAATGAAACTCTTTATATTAAATTAGATGGGCTCCCACTGGATCGGGCCACACCACATCATAAATATGGATGAGGTCCCTTTGACGTTTGACCTGCCGCTCACTCGGACTGTCTACAGGAAATGCGAATCATTCGTCATGCTGGAAACAACCGGGCATGAAAAAACACTCTTCACCTGTGTTCTGAGCTGCACGGCATCGGGAGAAAAGATTCACCGATGGTGATTTTTAAACGCACGACGATGCCAAAAGAAAAACTCCCG
This sequence comes from Silurus aristotelis, assembly GCF_946808225.1. Taxonomy (NCBI): domain Eukaryota; kingdom Metazoa; phylum Chordata; class Actinopteri; order Siluriformes; family Siluridae; genus Silurus; species Silurus aristotelis. The sequence goes on along the minus strand of NC_139582.1, from coordinate 21,284,990 downwards.
AAAGAAATTGTTGTGAAAGGAAGGAGGAAGACAGAAAACAATGACTTTTTTGGTAGGCTACTGGTTAGATACAAGCCGTGTAACAGACACTGTCTTTCGTTAAAGCCTGTGTAAAGTTCATCAGGTTCAGTGTAGACACCTGCGGCTTATAGACATGTGCGGCGTATTTATGTTCAAAATAAAAATCTTTGTCTAATTCAGTGGATGCGGCTTATATTTGGGTGCGCTTAATAGTCCGGAAATTACGGTAAATCAAGCACCCAGTTTTTCTCCAGGTTATTGTGTTCTATAACTTCTGTTGAATTACTTTGAAGCTGTATAAGTATAAGGCTTCAATGACAACAAAAAAACTGGAGTGTATACCCAACAACAGTGTGTATACTGTTTACTTTACTGACAACAGTAAAGGTTTATTAAAGGACTTTTTCTCTGTATTGTTTTGAAGTTTCTCCTATAAAGTGATATTAAGTGTGAGATAATTACTAAATAATAAAGAAATGTTATTAATGGTTGATTTTACCTCTTCTCTTCTAGCGGATTCCACTGGGACCCACTCTCTGTACACCGCATACAAGGACTATGAGATCATGTTTCACGTGACAACCATGCTGCCATACACTCCAAACAATAGACAGCAGGTTGAGCAATGATTTATTTAATTCATTTTTTTTCCTCTGTTTAATTATGCTACCTGCCCTTCATCAACTTTTCAAATGTATGATTATGCTTCAGGGCTTATTTTACCAGTTCTTCCACACCTGTCGATCCCTGTATCTCTAGTTATAAATGTTTTTGTAATAGTGATTTTGATAGACTGAAAGAGATTCCTATTCTGATTCCTATTCTGTTTTTTTTTTTTTATAAATGTATTTCTTTTCAGTTGTTGAGGAAAAGACACATTGGGAATGATATCGTAACCATCGTTTTTCAAGAGCCAGGAGCTCATCCCTTCACCCCCAAAAACATCCGCTCGCATTTCCAACATGTCTTCATCATTGTCCGTGTGCACAACCCCTGCTCTGAGAACACCTGCTACAGGTAAACAACCGAACCAGCAATGAAGCACTGGTTTAATTATGTTGACATGTACCCAAAAAAAACAGACAGGTAAAATATAGTTGAGCAGCATTACAGTAAAATCCGGTATTATCTTGTTTGTTGATTTGTTTGTGTGATATTTAGATACCTAGGGCCTATTTTTACTTCGAGAGGCATCACTATTTGTGGTAAATGGCCAATTTAGCTGGTAGTCTACCAAAGCGTTTTCAAGGAAGTGGAGCACTTGACTCCTCCAGTCCTCCTACTGCATCATGAAAATGATTACAGAATCAACGCAATTGTTGCAAAATCCCTCGTTGCACCAAGGTCATCATACCCATATTATGAGACCTGTATGACTACATTCAACACAATTATTTGGACCATTTGGATTATTGTGATTATATTTACTGGTATTGTTTCTCTCCCTGTTCATTTACTGGATCGTGTCTTGTCTCTCTTGTGTTCTGTTCACTCATTTATTTATTTATTTTTTTCAAATTATGCACTGGCAAACAAAAAAATCTGTCTTTATGTTAGGAAATAGTTTTAGATACACAATTGTTTAAGGAACCTTTGTGCTTTTGTGTTGATTGTTTAGATGGTGGGCTGTGTATTTAAGTCCTGTGCTATTCTTAAAAATCCATCTTTAATGTCATTAATCACATTCTGGTCAATTGAGACCTTTATGTGTTCCTGACTTTTAGATTTAGATCCAGAGGGTCTTCTTTATTTTGTCAGTAGCAAAATATACCAAAATGACGAACTCAAACATGCAGAAAGCACATCCAGAGAGTGGAGACAGAGTTGAAACAACAAACTGGTTAAGAACTTGATTGTGTAGAGGTACCTTGTTAGGACTAATCATGTTCCACAAACACTTCCAGCTTTAGCACCATTGCGCCGACTGACTTTTTTTCAGTGTAGACACCATGCCCCCACACCCTTTCATTGTTCTTGCAGTCACCGTGACAACCCCTCAGAAACAGACTACACCATTTCCATTGACTCCCATACTTCCTGAGAATATCTCGACTCCTCCTGCCTCCTGCTGTCTACTGTCTACTTTTTTTTTATTTTTTTTTTTTAGAGACGAGGCCATGATGGCCTGATGAAAACAGCCCCAGGGTGCTGAAGACCTGTGTCAGCTAGTTCTGTAGGCCACTAGAAAACCTGGTCACAGCGAAAAGTGCCTCAGGCCTGGAAGTCTTCCTGCTTCTAGCCCCAATACTAAAGACAACATTCCCCACTACCCAAAAAAAAATGGAACTAGCGAGGCAGCTTCTTAAAGTATCTTCTATTTCTAATAATAGACCTACCAGACACTCATTTGTGGAGTATGCTCTGATCTATATTTTCCACAGAGCTTACTCACACTTGGATGCAATCACGTCTACTTGGAAGGATCGTGTTCCATCCTGCTCTTAGTCTCCTGGATTGACCAACAAGTCCGATTTTGAGGGGTTTTAAGCAATTCTGGGAAACGTTTATGGAACCATCAACTCTTTTTTTTTTTATTTGTATTCCCCCCCCCCCCCCCCCTTCTTTCTACATGTTGGCTTTTTAGTAATAAACTTATGCCACCTGCAGAAGTTCTTGTCTTTATACCTTCGTTCAAGAATGCAGATTAGAGGAGGTGGAAAATGTAGATTAGAGGAGCCTGGATGAGGTGCATCAGAATCCATCTTGAGCTTAACGACATTGGATATGGCGATGGAAACAATGCGTGTTAGAGAGTCTGTCGAGCCTGGCACTGCATAGGGCAAGGATATGGAAGTGGTGCAGTGCTAAAACTTCCCCTGGTCTTACCGAACTGGTCTTAAGACTGAGATGTGCTGTGAAGGAAAGGTTAGAGCAGGCTACTCTTTCTAAAGAAGGTAAGATGTATAAATAGATGCAGCCAGCTACTGGGCTCTTCTGTCGTTTTCTTGTTGCAAGTATTCTTTCCTCCATGGTATGCTGTGGGGAAGCATCTTATTGTGATGTCAATTTTTCTGTTTTGGTATTTAAATTCAATAAATGCCTGATAAGTATAGTATATACTAATGGCTAAGACGTGATCTGGATTTAAAATATTTGAGTTGACAAAACAAAAGGGTTCTCGATAACACCAGTGTGGGCTACAGCCACGGATGATGATGGTACCCATTTTTCTGTTTTTATGCATTGTGTTTCATCCAGGTCCTTATAGCAAGGTGCTCTAAGAAAGTGCTTTAGTGGATCCGTTCTGCCCGGAGCTAGGAAGCTTCATAATGCTTTTTTTCCCAGCAAGCTATTGTGCCTGCTCTTCCCGAGGGACAGGAAGTCAATATAAAATTATTTGCTTTCAATTTAGCGCTCAAATGTTTTCTCCGTCTGGCTGATAATAGTCCATAGTTTCTGATTGTGGCTTTAAAAAGCACCTTATTTAAAGGATGATCGATTTCAGTACCAAATTCCAGTGAAACGCTTCGCTCGTCACGTATACGTCATAACGCGTATATGTGTAGTACATTCGCTCTGATTAAGTTTGACTGCATGTCTGCTCCATGAACTGTTACCTAACGTGATTGAGGCACCAAAGCACTGATTTCAGATCTCTTTTTAAAACATTTTTTGTGGGATCTTCCTTTTTGCCAAACTGTAACTGTTTTAATAAGGTTTAAAAAGATTTAAAAAAATAGGTCTCGATTGCGTTAAATCATCAAAGCGGTTTGAACAAATGCGTATACGCGCACACTTCATTCGACCGCCGCAGGAGAGTCTGAAGAAGTTAAGTGATGTGCAGGACTCTTGTGCTCAGACCTTCATCCCCCCACCCTCGTGCACGCTCTCACACACGCTCTCATGCATGCACAGGGTTATCGACTGAATGACGAGACTCGCAGCTTACAGCATCGTGCTCTCGATACCGCACATGCACCTTCCTAGTTTTTGTCTTAAAAGGATTTTCCTTTTCAATTCTACATGCTTGACCTATCAACGTTTAGTTGATATATTTTTTTTACCTTTTTCCTCTTCAAAATTCTATTTGAACACTCTGGCAAAGAGAAATCAGGACTTTATAGCACCATACAGGAACAAATGGAAATAAAGTGAATTCTTAAAAAAGGCATGATCTCCTTACGAATGATTGATTCCGTTGGGGTTTTTCTTTTTTATTTCTTGACGTCACGGTCTCAGTGTCTTGGTTTCTCTTTATTTTGGAAGAACGAACATCGATGAAGACCACCTTTCTCTTTTTGGACATTTAATACATTTTTCTTCAAATGATTCAAAGGAAAGTTGGAAATCGAAAAAGGGATAGCTCCTCTTGGAAATATCAGCAGAAAGAAATTCCTTGTGATGTGCCGCTAGCCACGCTTGTCCTTGGCGAGGCTTTAATTCTGAATCCACACACAGCTGTCTCTGAGGCATTGCTTGTCCGTCCGATTCATCCCTGGACTCTTGCAGAAGGTGGTGGTAATCTGAACATAATTGCATGTACATAAAAAAAAAAATCTAAATGAAGGCTTTTCTTGAAATTGCGTGTTTGGTAGCAGAGACTTAAAACCTTTCACAGATAAAGGAATATCCGTAATTTTTTTTGTTCACCAGAAGTAAACATTAGGCAGTCAGCAAAAGGGACTTGGATGTTGATTGTTAAAGATTAAATGAAAGTATTTACAAGGACATAAATTGTGTTTGGTGGACAGGGACTGCTCATAACCCATAGTAGGATTTTAGTAGGAATAAAGTTATTTAGTAAATATTTTAGATTTTCTATTTAGTGAAATTAAAAACGTTATTTTCCAAGTTATATTGACATTTTATTTGTTTCAGTCGGGGTGTATATATCTTAGACTGTGGTTGTAAAGATTTGTGCTCGTTCAGCCAAAAGCACAAAAGGGTGGAGTCAGTGGTTTAGTTCACTGGTCCCCAACCCTCGGGCCGCAGACCGGCACCGGTCCATGGGATACATAACTTACATTATTTCCTTGTTCTTAATCATCTGATTCTTCGCCACATCTGTCTATGACTCACTTTTGATGCATATCATAATGCCTCGGTCACGTCTTACCCCTATCCCTTACCCTACCTTCTTAAATTGGCTGCTCCGGCCGCTAACACATAATACATTACCGCTAAATTCAAACGCACAAGCGAGCAAAATAAACAAACCACCACAGTGGATTCACGTTTATTATTATATTTAGAAAATCCCAGTTTTTATGCCGATCGTATCATTGTATTTTGATGTATTTATCCGCTACACCTTTAAGGCCGGTCCGTAAAAATATGGTCCGACATTAAACCGGTCCGTGGCGCAAAAAAGATTGGGGACCACTGTTTTAGTTATCCGAAGGGTGTTCAATAAGGTTGAGGTCAGAGCTCTAGAACAGGCCACTAAAGATCTTCCACTTCAACCCATGTCTTTATGGAGTCTCTCTGAAGGGTCTGTTGTCCTAGTTGAAGTAAAGGGAAAATCTTCTGCATTCACCTATACAGTCTATACAATTGTGTGGCTGCACCTTTGTTGTAACACTTTGAGGAAGAAAAAGGTATGGCTGGAAATGTCACAATACTTGAAGTCCCAATACTTATGCTTATATATTGTACATTCTCGCTTCCTTTAGAAGTATTAGTATTATTTCCAGTGACAACTCAGTTTTAAGTGTTATTTCTAACTGGTAATCAGTTAATACATTAGTCTTAGTGCAAAGATTCATTCCTTTTTTTAATCGATTGCAGACAGCCGAGAATACATTTCAGTATGTGTTCTTTTGTTGTGATTGTGGTTTCCATGCTCATACCAATCTGCCCTTAGTGTTTGCACCTTGGAAAAGTATTCAAAGTGCAAAAGACTCCTAAAAGTCCATTGTGTAGAGAACTATAAAAAATGGAAGAGCTTTTGACATGCAAATTTGCTAAACAGTCCTCCTTAAATCTAGTAATTCATATTGCAAAGTCTCTGAATTGAGTGCTCTTCTCAAGCACAAGTTTTGAATGACTGACTTTGCTTCATGTATAGCAGTAAAAGTAAAGCAGGCAACACCTTTTGTATTGCGTAATGTCAAATGAGCTTTGGTTTTATTGTCTTTTGAGCGTTCAGTATTAAGGACACTGATTGATGTTTTACCTCATAAAAATCAGTCAGAAATCTGATGATGATCTTTTTTTTTTACCTCATGGACTCGAGACATGCATGATTATAATGAATTTTATGCTCTAGATCAGGGGTCACCAACCTTTTTGAAACAGAGCTAATTCTTGGGTACTGATTAATGTGAAGGGCTACCAGTTTGATACACACTTTTGAAATAACAAATTTGCTCAATTTACCTTTAATTATTATAATTATTAATATTGTATTATTAATAATGAATGATATTCATCTATGTGAAGACACTGATCATGTTAATTTTTTCTCACAATTATAATCAACAATGATTTAACAAGGTAGAAAACAGATAAATATCAATATGCAAAACTTTATTTATATAACTTATATAACTTTATACCAATGCAAGTGTGATTTAAAAAAGAATAGCAACAAAAAATGAGTTGCAGCTCACTGGTAAGTGGCGCTATGGTGATCTATTTTTAGAAAAGGCCCACCGGTGACTCGTGGTCCTTGCAGGCACCATGTTGGTGACCCCTGCTTTAGACTATATATATTTTGTTACTTTTGCCCAGTGACCCTCTTACTTTTATTTTTTCTTTATTTGTCATGTTATTTTTTCTATTTTATTTGACTTATTTTTAAGTTAAGGTTAAGATGCAGCGCTCCCACTGCTGCGACCCGGGTTCGATTCCCGGTCAGGGAACCATCCCCAGCCACTCTTAGTGCCGGTCCCAAGCCCGGATAAATTGGGGAGGGTTGCGTAAGGAAGGGCATCCAGCGTAAAACATGTGCCAAATCAAACGTGCGGAGGATCCGCTGTGGCGACCCCTAACTGGAGAAGCCGAAAAGAAAGTTATTTGACTTATTTTTACTTATGGAATAGCTTGAATCGCCATTTTGTGGTTTTCTAGCAAATTGGTATGCGTTTGTCCATGTTTTTACACTCGCTCTCTCTCACTTCCTATAGCAGTTGTGCTTCCAGAAAAAACAAGAGTCTGTTTCTGGCTGTGTGTGTGTGGGAGTTATTTAGTGGTCAGCTACAGCATCATGAGGGAGTTTCAGAAGTTTGTAACCCCCCTGTCCATTGAACACTTCACACCCTTCTTTGTGCAAGAATGTATAAAGGCTTGGCATTGAGCAATAGCCAAAGGAAAACTGTTTTCTTGACAATAATGGAAGTTTATTTCTTTTTTTTTTTTTCCCTCTTTACCTCATTTTGACCTTACTAGTACTTTTATTTTCCAACCTCCCGAGGGAAAGTCCACTCGACCTACTTCTTTTGTCCATCTACAAAGCATGCCAAGCAAGAAACCTGACTAAATAGAGCTCTTGCTCATTCTTTTTTTGTGTGTGGTTTTAGCATTATGTACTGCCAAAACCACTGTTCTTTTGCTAGTGGTTTCAGGATCTTCAGGCTTGTAGGATAAAGTAAGGAACGACTTTTTTTTTTTTTTGTATTTCATTGAATCAGTGTTTTGTGTGACTTTGTTTGGATGTGCTACATCAGAGCACTAAATAGTAAAGAAAATCATTTTGAATGAACTGGTATGAATCTGGGTGAACAAATTGTTGGACAAAATCACAGTCAGCGCATCACACATTTCAAGCTGGTCCTTAATGTAATTAGGCTTTTATTGTAACTCTTTTAATATGCTATTTTCTGATGTCTACTTTTCATATATTCAAAGCAACACAGCAACTGATTTTATATTGAATTCAGACAGCTCACATTTTTTTGATCGGTCAAAAACACAATACTGAGCAATGCATTTGTTTTTGTTGGTCTTTTCTTGCAGTGTGGCAGTCAGTCGCTCGAGTGATGTGCCCTCATTCGGGCCTCCAATCCCCAAAGAAGTGACTCTACCCAAATCCACGGTGTTCAGAGAGTTCCTTCTGACGAAAGTCGTCAACGCAGAGAACGCCGCTCATAAATCGTCCAAGTTTGGCGCCATGGCTACACGCACGCGTCAGGAGTATCTGCGCGACCTGGCCGAGCGGCACGTCACCAGCACGCCGGTGGAATCATCCGGAAAATTTCCTTTCATCTCTCTGGCACATAAGCGAAAAGAGAAAGTCCGCCCTCATGCAGGGGCGGAGCTGCGCAGCCTGGGCGCAATCACATGGGCAGTACATTTGGAGGACCTCACGATGGGGGCGGAGCGTGAGGGTCTCCTGGCCATCTCTAATGAGTTCATCCTTATACTCGACCAGGAGATCAAAGCCTTGGCGTTTAACTGCTCCACAAGAGATGTGATTGGCTGGTCGCTGGGAAGCCCCGCCTCTATGAAGATCTACTATGAGCGAGGTGAGAGTGTTTCGCTGCGATCCATCAACAACAACACAGAGGACTTCGGTGAGGTCGTCAAACGTCTGGAGGTCAGTGGGAGCCTTTATAGTCATTAAGGCAATTATGGTAATTATATAACTTACTGTGTGTGTGTGTGTGTGTGTATGTGTATGTATGTGTATATATAATATATCACGGCGGCCGATATTTGATACCAATTTTCTGACTGATATGTTTGTCCGATTTTCTTTTTTCCCCTTCATCTCAAAATCAAATAGTTAATAAAGAAAACGTGATAAAGAAAAGAAAATTGCTTAAATTATACATTTATTGAACAAAACGAGCCTCTCCAATCAGTGCACTTGTTAGCAGGGTTTGGTCCCTGTGACTAAACTAAACTACATCTGGTTGAAGACTCACTAATAATACAGTTCCAAAAACTTGGAAAGAGAACTCCGATCAGCTACGAGCACACGAGAAAAAATAAAACATGCTTGTTGTCATTCTTGCTGTTGTCATTCTTGCAACTTAGCGGACATGATGAAAAAAAAAAACACGAATCCATTGTAAACACTGCTTGCTTTATATATTTACAGTTCTAGTCTTTTTCCTGTTTGAATGCGGAACACGGACTACTGCTACCTGCTGGTATGGGAGGGTTGTGATCTCTCATGCAAGCGCAGAACATGCACGCACGGTTCGGTGTGTTAGATGCGCCTGTTTAATAATCGGCTCGATTTGCAGCACAATCGACTGATAAATTTTTTTTTACACAGGTTAAACATCTGTTTAGAAAAAAATCCTAAAGCATGCAGTTGTTGCTGAGTTTAGAGTATATAGAAAACTAACCATATGTCAAGATAAATAATCTGTATGTCAGTTTATACTCCTCCATCTCTCACATATGCACACAGATATTCGATGTCTGATTTTGTTGTTTTGGCCACTGCCTAGATTTGATTGCTGTGTGTGTGTGTGTGTGTGTGTGTGTGTGTGTGTGTGTGTGTGTGTGTGTGTGTGTGTGTGTGTGTGTGTGTGTGTGTGTGTGTGTGTGTGTGTGTGTGTGTGTGTGTGTGTGTGTGTGTGTGTGTGTGTGTGTGTGTGTGTGTCAGTGCAGTAATGGTATGGTAGATAATTATCTACACAGACAAAAAGCATTGTCATCAGTCTCTCTCACTGGTGGAGCTTTGTTGCTCTCTGGGGTCATTCCACACAGGCCTATTTAAAGGGATAGAACTCCTAGCCACATCTATACTTGTTTTTATGTCTGAAGGTTACTGTTGCTTGTAAGTAGACTGTTCGGCTAAACGTTTGTGGACACCTGGTAATAACACCATTGCGCTTCTTGAGCATCCTTTTTTTTTCCTTTTTCTTCTATGTAGTCCTTTCAACCCAATTTTAGATTGTGGCTGTGGAGATTTTCTTTTTTGGTTCAAGAGCATGTTGGGTGTAATGTGACTCTTAGGTTGTTCCACTCCAACCATGACAAACTTTATGGTGCTTGTTTTTTTTTTATTTTATTTTTTTTAACAGAGGCACTGTCAAGCTGGAACCGCTTTGTGCCCCATAGTTCTAGTGAAGGAATTAACAGTTGTATGTCTTTTACTTGTATTCCCTTTGAGGGAACAGTTTGGGGAAGAACAACATACGGTGTCCGCATACTTTTGACCATAGAGTCATTTGTTGGGAGTCATTTTTGTACGCTCTTGCCAGTTAGATTGTAGGTGTGGGTATACCCTATTTTAGTATTATGTTTATATCATATTAACCGCATCAGTTTAACGATTTATTAATTAAAAAGGCAAATATTAAGTTTTATTAAAAAGTTAATAGTTTAACAGTTCAACAGGAAATCGACTGCCACGGAGATGAGAAAGTAATTGGGCCTCCAAAATTCACCCATTTTTATGCAGATTTGAAGTTTGCATGTTCAAAAACACAAGTAGAAAATCCAGATATGCTAAAAGTCTTGTTGCGGTTGGTTTATTTGTAAAGCGAATTGATATGCTTTCCATAACTATGTTCGAATTATATACAATATGCAACACAATGAATGAAAGCTCATGCCATTTGAATGAAAATGTGCTCGTTTTGAATGGTTGGCGTGTTGTTTGTTTATTATTCAGCTAGTGACAAAGGGCAGTCAGACGAAGGAGATGACTCTGAGAAGGAACGCTCTGGGTCAGCTCGGATTCCACGTGAATTTCGAGGGCATTGTAGCTGACGTCGAGCCCTACGGCTATGCATGGCAGGCAGGGTTGAGGCAGGGCAGCCGATTGGTGGAGATCTGCAAGGTCTCCGTGGCCTCACTGTCACACGAGCAAATCATTGACCTGCTGCGCACCTCAGTGACGGTCCGAGTGGTGATCATCCCTCCACATGAGGACTCCACTCCACGCAGGTGATCTTACGCAGGACAATTAGAAATTTTCTTTCTGAGGTTCTATTAGAGGTTTAGGTTTAGAAGATGCCTTATATTTCATTCCAGGAAACTGTCTGTCTGTCTGTCTGTCTGTCTGTCTGTCTGTCTGTCTGTCTGTCTGTCTGTCTGTCTGTCTATTTACATGCTTGTGTGAGAAAGCTTAAAAAAACAGTCTTAAAAATACTTAGAAAATAGTTTGGAGTTGACTATATAGTAATAGTTAAAAAGGTTGACTTTTGACCTTTAGCATTTGTGTTGCTCAGGCTCTAACAATGGTGCATGCTGTATTTGATGCTATTTACTCAGATTCTTTTAGGTTGTTGCAGGTTCTCCACTTCCTTACAGCTGTTTTGTGGTTGGTCGAACCACATTTATCTGCACAATGTGGCAGGTGGTTAAATTACTGAGTGAGTGTTTGCTTTTTTTGTTCCCGCCTGAAGAGGTTGCTCAGAGATATACCACATGCCACTAGTGGACTACAAAAACCACAAGGAGGGGATGCCGTATGAATACAAGTTCCCGTTTCGCAATAGCAATGAGAAGTGGCCTCGACCCAGCGCTCCTCCGCAGACTGTGGTTTGCACTTCCCAGAATCGAAATCTCAACCAAGGCCAAGGGGCAACACTAAGCAAGACGGCGAATTCCGACTATGCCAGACGTGGTTCACTCATCCCTCGGAGTGTGTCCAGTGAAGGTCGTGCACTGAACGCAAAAAGGTAGCTCATGAATTGGTAATGAGCATCAGTAAGATTCTCCTGAGTAAATATAAGAATTCTGTGTAAAAAAAAAAAAAAAAAAAAGTTTTGCTGTTGTTTCGGATATTTAAATTCTGTGTTTATGGTAAAATCTCACTTTATAGTAAAATCATCTAACTATTATTTTTTAATTATTATTATTTTTTTAATCATCACAATCCTGTATCATGTTGCAAATAATGGAACTAAGATGGTGATAGTCAACCCTAAGTGGCATAAATCAATCAAATCAATAACATTTTTTTTTTCTCTGGCTTTTTTTATATCTTACTATTTTCTCATCGAAATTTACATGACCGTTCACTTCGTCTCAGCAGCAACCCAAATATTGATATGACAGTGTGTATTGTTGAAAGCACTCTATAAATAAAATGCTATTGATCTAGTTCTCGGAGGAAGCATTCACTAGTCACTTAGACCCTATTTAAACATTGCTGGACACATCAACGTGGGCTTAAGTTGGACAGAATTGCTGTTGATGCTGCTTTTAACTCTGGTAATGCACTCTGGTGGCTTCCCGCTTTATTGCCGTATCTAACGCATTAGTTATCTTGTAAAGACTGCTGACTTTTGATTATTACTTCGTCCTGTAATATAGTCTGTAGTGAAGCTAACATTAACCTCATCCCTCTCAGGTACTCTCCAGGCTCCGATAACTACGCCCTGGCATGTTCCATTGTGATGGGCCGGTCTCCGCACACCCGCAGCTCCCCCAACAACCAATCATTCTCCAGTGACACCAGCACCAGCTCCACCCACTGGCGTCAAAAGTCCAATCCGGATGGGTAGGTGATGGAAAATCCAATAAACACCCACCACAACAGACAGATCTACCTGCAATAATATAATAATACAATAATGAAGTATCATCGGTTAGCGAATATTACTTCATTACAGCGCATGGACAACCTTTTTTCCTTATATATAATATTGTACATATGTTTATGTCTCGCATAGCTGTCCAGGTTATTTAACACATCCGCAGGTTATTTTCCCTTCTGAACAAGTGCGCTCACGTTAACGGGAATTGTGGCACGGTTTCAGTTCAACCAGACTCGGACCACCACTCTCAGATAGTCTCAAGTTTGGTAACGCTACGCGGTTTTTAGTCCACATGACTATATGTTATATAGGTTATATTAGGTTAGGAAGCAAAATGGCTCTCAACCTAATTATCCTGCACCAGTCAGATTTGGATGAGTCTCACATAGTCACGGCTGGCAATAGTAATATTAACTCCGTAGCCTAATGAAGCTGGGAATGTAATCATTAATGTCAACCTGCATTTCATGTTTCAGAGCAAACATTCAGTTTAGGGATTGGCAAACTGCACAACAGTTTTAATTACTCTGTCACTCGGGCGCTCTTTTGTCATGCATTTATTAATTCCTGCTACCAGATGATAGACACAAGAAACACTGGTACTTTTCCTGATGAATCCCTTGTGTTGAAGCAGTAGAGGAATCAAATAGCCAAAGATCCTGGTTCTTGTGAAAATCATCGTCAATTAGTTGGGATTTTCGACAACATGTTTACAATTTCTTTCTGTGCATTGCTCTGATTACATATCTTTTTATTTAAAAAGAAATAACTATTAGATTCTAAGTACAATTACACAGTCATTTAGAATAGAGCTTCATTTGAGAATGAATACAAAGTCCTCGAATTGCAATGTAAATAAGAAGGCCTTGCTTCTTCTAATCATTCAAAAGTTTGCTTAGCATCTGTTTCATGTGTGCTTTTCCTGGCCTTATCCTCTGCAGGTTTAACGCGAACCGCAGCTCACCATTAGCTCCTGATCGCCAAATCGTGAGGGAGTGCGTGTGGGTTTCACCCAGCTGGGCCAGAATGGGGGAGGGAGAAGGAGCCAATCGGACACCATCAGGTAATCGAAAGTAGCGTATGATTTTTTTTTCTCAGAATAATTGTTTTATTGCAGGTGGTTGAAGATGTGTTATCAAGACATGTTTCAGTTTTAACTGGCGTATTTTATGAGGTTATGACTTTATAGGTAAAGCCGACTTTGTTTCTAATAATATGAGCGCTGTAAAACTTCTAGCTGTTCTCTGGGATTGAGATGTACTTTGTCCTTGTCTTGCTCAAAGGGAAGCATTTCCTCAGGCTAGCAGTTGATAAAACTGCGTACACACACACACGTGCACACCGTGAGAGCAGTGTCTTTGGCAAGGCAAAAAAAAAAGTGTAAATGCGCTTGACAATGATTGCTTGCTAATTCTCTGTCACCCAACACACCCTCAGGTTTTCTACATATATTTATGTTCTGGATTAACTCTATCCTTTGTTATTTAGACCTGACCAAAGTAAAGCCAGCCCTGATGAGCACTGACCAACATCCCAAAGATCCTAACACACACCACTATCCAAATAAGGTGAGTCGAAAGTCTGGCCTAATATTATTTAAGTGTATACGTGATTTGCACACCGAACAATCCAATATCTCCCACTTCAGAGCGACACGGCATCCGTCGGCCAATCCAGCAGCACCACGCTCTCCAGCCATGCCTCAAGCTGCACAGATACTGAGGAGAAGTGGTTCGATTTGGATGGAAGGCTAGACTCGGATCTGAACGGCTTTACAACCGATTGTCCCCAGGGAGCTTCTGCTAATGGTGCTGGTGAAGCTTCGCTTAGGAACTTTGACTCCGTTCCAGTTAGCATCAACTCGAAGCTGAAAGAGAAAGCCTCAGCTCACTGGGGGGAGATCACCTCTGCCTGCCAGGCTCTGCAGGTCTCCCCAGCTGGCTCAGAGACTCCGCTTCACACAGATCTCTCTGAGAATCAGGCCAAAAGCCCTCTGCCTCCAGACACAACTTCCCATAATATCAGTGACACAGCCTCTCATTCCAGGTACACCTTCAAACGGTTTACATTTAGTGCACTGCGCATTCATTCAGACCTCAGGTTTCTATAATTGTTTGTCTTTATAAAGCCATGATGATGTTTTAAGTCTTAAACCTGATTGGTCGGAAGACGTTGGTACATTTTCTTTAACAACATGACTGACGGCTCTGATTTCATTTTATATTAATGACCGTCTTCTATGTTATTGATTCTTTAGTAACTTCCCAAGCACTGGGAATATAAGGCAGATGAGCCACAAAAGCCAGTTTAATAAAAAAAAAATTGAAAAGAAAAATGACCATTAAGCCGTTTCACATGAGCAAGTGTGCAATACTGAATGCTCTCACATTATTCCGTATACCCACACAACCAGTGTGATATTAAACTTAAACTTCATTGCAAGCATAATTTGTTCGTTTTTGTTAAAGGCGCTTCTGGTAAAAAATTTTAAATGGCAAACGCAGACCAGCGGATTGTTTCACACAGTGCAACGTCTCATTGCTGATATAGGACTATGGCACACAAGGAACTCCGCTCGACCATTCTGACTAGTGGACCACAACTGAAAGCTGCAGAATAATTGTTGGAGACATTTATTAAAGACCAGGGGGTGTTTCCAGGACAAAAGAGTTTCAAGTTTCTCTGTAACATGACAGTATTCGAGCAGGTTTGGGTTTATGCTGTCATAGCAAAATAATCCATATTTCGCATAGTAGCATTTCCCTTCAGGTTTTATTCTGTACTTTGCATTACATCATATACTGGCACAATATGAGAAAGAGAGCTCGAGAGAATGTTTTTATTTTATTTATATTTTTTTCTGGTTTAATTCAAAATTTTCAAGCATCATTGATGAAGATCAGAGCGCGCTAATGCTGTACAAGCGCCAGTTTAATATTCTCTACGAAGACCCTCTTGAAACATCTCAAACACCTGCACAATGTGTTATGGCTTAATATTTGTTTATTTAAGAGCAGGCATATGCTTTTTGCTGGCTTTAATTCACACGTAGTGATTTGGTGTTTTATTGTCTTTATATTAAGTGGGGATTTTTCTGCTTGGAGTAGGAGTTGCTGTCTTTCTAACACATCACTCAACATAAAGTGTGCAGTTCTTCATTGGTTGAGCTGTTTTTATGTTTAACAAGCACTAGCTTGTTTTTTAGCAAAACGTGCATGCTTGCTACATCTCCCGAGAGAAGCGAGACCACACAACTCACTCAGGAATGTGGAATTCAAGAATCTTGTCTTATGAAAAATCCTGACCTGTTTTCACCTCTAGCTGTTGTGCCACACAAATCTTTTTATTTCCCCCCCTCTGAACAAATGACGAAGCTCTTTTACTGAACACGGTTTCCACTTTCGGGCAGTACAGTATTTTACTAATCATCGCTTCAGTTCTATTTTTGGCATTAAGCTACCTTTATATCTGGCAACATGCTTCACTGATACATTGGCGTTTTACTACTGTGCTCGCTGTGTGCATGGTTTAAGGAAGGAGAGAAAGGGAAAGTATTGATTCTTTATACTCTCTTTGTGTCTGAAAGCACTCTGAGTTCAGTGCACTCGGGCAGTCCACCGAGCTCCACTCAGGAGGAATCAACCCCCTCTACCTCTTCCCCCACCCACCCATCCCTCTCTCCTGGAGCCAAGAGCTTCTACCCCCGCCAGGGAGCCACCAGCAAGTACCTGATTGGCTGGAAGAAACCAGGGGGCACCATCAACTCTGTGGAATTTGGTAGCAGTCGCAAGTAAGTCTTGTGTCCAAAAAAAAAAAAAAAAAACTACTTCAGGAGAAACAGGGTAGTGTTCATGGCTGTTTCCCGTGCACGTGACTCCTGATGATTCATAAAGGGTTTGACCTTATAAGGTGAATCAGTTGCGTTTGTCAAAGATGTGCAATACACAGTCAACTTAGTCCTTCTCAAGCAATCATGTGACGCAGACTCACAGAACTTAACGGCTTAAACTAGCACTATAGGTGTCGGACTTGAAGTCCCATGAGTCACAGCCTGAGAAAACCGATCTCCTCAGCTGCCTTTTTCAATTGAGCTAAAGCTTTGACATTTCCATCTTGTGGCTAGATGTTTCATTGTATTATTACTTTCTTTAGTTGCTTGCTCCAAAAGAACGAGGAGCCATAACGCAGGGTGTAATGTATATTAAATGCACTTAATTACAGTGTAGAAAATGGTTTTACTTCTGTTTGTTTAAAAAATAATATATATACACACACACACACACACACACACACACACACACAAGGAATGCAAAATTATCAAAAGACGAAACCGATAAAATGACATAAAATAGACCCCCAAAGGAATTCTGACCAATCCAACCACCCTCTTACCAAAAGTTTGACCCATCCTCTGCTCCTCCCTTCCCACAATACCTGAGGAGCCTTGACGGCCTTTTTGTTTGTTTGTTTTTTAATTCAGTCAAGGGTAGAGATTAGCAAGTAAGGACTTCTAGACGCACGCAATGCTACTGCAAACACTCCACATACACACTGCAAGAGCTTAGAGATATTTTATTGTGACTATTGTTTTGTTTTGTTTCGAATCACCAGGATGATTTCTTGTACATATAAGCACATGCCAAAAAGCGAATGTATGATTTATGGTATGATTCGATATCGTTCTTGTCGTCACATGCCCATTGGTTTCCTTTCTCTTTCTTGTGTCATACACCCCCTCATGAACACTCAGACCTACAGGTAACCTTGCAATAGACTCCTATTATCTCTCCATCTCTTTATGTCTGGAATATTTGTACTGTCTGTCTTATTTGCTTGCGTACCATGTTATCTATGTATTAAATCCATTGCTCTCCATGATTTCAATCTAAACTACTGTTGCTAAGAATGGCTCTTAATGCTTGGAGTTTTCCTACATGTGCATATGCGCTGCTTGCATAGCTGATTGAACCCCACCCCCAATAGTGAGCTTGCAGCGTTGTGCACTAGCCAGTACCCAGAGGTCGTAGCTTCTCAACAATAGAGAGTCCCCTTCTGCATTATCGGTGTTTGTGGTGTGCACCTTTCCAGAGATATATAAAATGTTTTGCTAAGAGCTCATAATCTTACCACAAGCGTTCTGAAGGAAGTTTAATGTCTTCATCAGCTAAGCTCGATAAAAAGCCGATTATGGGTTCGTGCCCTTGTTTTGGAGTGCCTTTAAAACCTCCAGTCATCATTTCAACAAAAAGACTAAGAAAGCAGCCTTTTATTATTCAAATTGCATGTGTACCTTGTGACTGAATGTTTCTGTCAATCAAAACTCGTGTTACAATCCGGCTGGTATGTCGGCTGCTTGTCTGCATTTGTGGGAAGACCCCGAAGAGCTCCCCTGCCTGAATAGAGACTGGCCTGCTGGGTGGTGCGTCATCACCTTAATTGGATTTATTTGCAAAAATATTAACTTTTAAGTGATGAAATAAAAGCAACCTAACCAGGATAAAGCAGCTAGTGAACATAATTGTGGCAGAGCACCCCGCTGTTTCAATGTTAATGAACATGGCCTTTTTTGTTTCAAGAATGCGATGTGTGACCACCCGCTGTCGAGGTGTTTTGTTGGGTTTTGTGGGATCCCCAGTCCTAATACACAGCACCAAGTTACATTAGGGTGTTTTTTACGCTTCTGGAAGTGCCTTGGAAATTCTGTATTTGAAAGTCAGAGCTGGTTCGTCTGGGCTTCATCGTGTCAACACGGCCATCACGCCTACAGAGGCCCACTCTTAAACTTCTATTACAGTACAGTACAGTAGCATGGACAGCATTTACTCTATTTTGAGAAACCTTTAACTCCATAATACTACGATTTTAAACCTGTCACTACATGTAATCGAGTCTAAACGTGTACATACATGTACATATCTTGTCATTACTATTTACTCATCCTGTTTAGTGAGTGGAATGTGGTTCTGGCATTTGTGCAGTGGGGAATGCTTCAGCTCAACCCATGTGATGAGATAACGGAGGACACCGAGTTGCTTTATTAAGCGCTGTACATATCTGTGGTCTTATATCCTATAATAATACTCAAGGAGATTTTGTATGATAACATTCAGCGCATTCTTGCTTATTCTTTAGCTGTTTTCATTAGGATGGTAAAAATCATTATCACAACAGACATTGTCTCAAAGCAGCTTTACAGAAATCAACAGTTAAGGTGAATGGTGTGTATTTATCCCTGATGAGCAGCCGTGGCGACTGTGGCAAGAAAAAACTCCCTTGGATGAAGAAACTTTGAGAGGAACCAGCCTCAAAAGGGGAACCCATCCTCATTTGGGTGACATCAAGAGTGTGATTATAAATCTTTAAACAATACAGAACACTGGAGAGTGAGAAATATCATGAGCACTGGAGTGTACATTTTACAGATTGGCCTGCATTTATGAATATGAATAAAATACACAGCTTGCTCATTGGGCGTGGCCCAATTACCGGTTGAGGTTTCTGCCCGCATAAGTCATATTGTAAAGCAATGGGCCTTCAGTCGTCTCTGCAGAAATCTACTAAAAGCTACTAGTTCAGTTGAGGAGCTCTGTGTCAAAATTGTAAAGCCCATTAATATTAAGTAATACAATGCAGCAATATCCGGGGTTAGCCGAAAGAGTTTCCCTATTGACTCTGTCTCAAGGTTTCTTCCTTGTATCTTATCAGGGAATTTATTTTCTCGCCAGGTTTGCTCATTAGGGATAAATTTAAATCAATATCCAGAGGTCTATAATGCTGCTAAAATGTTCACTGTTCAGTCAATTGCGTTACGGAACCATTATCGAGCATGTGGTCAAGCGGCTTTTGGCTTTTTCTGTCTTCTCTGATTCAGGCGGCATCAGAGCGATGGCTATTTAGGTGGGCAGCCTCAGCTACGGGCCACTATGAAGATGAGCCAGTCCCCTCAGCCCACTCCAAAATCCACTGTAGAGGAGGATCTAAAGAAGCTAATCACTCTGGACAGCCCTCCGCCTAGCTGTAGCAAAACTAAGGTACTATGTATTTGATAACACACTAGTTCATAAATGCAGTTTAAATTTCTGAATGGATGCAGCAGCAGCATGTGCACTGATTGGCCGGCGCTTACTGTGCTTTCTCTGGTCTTCAGCCCTTATTCTCGCTCTCCACGCCAAGTCCCCGTTCTTTACAGCGTACCTTCTCCGACGAGAGCATCTTTAGCGGCCAGAGGGTGCTCACAGCAGCCCGTCAGAGTGCCAACCTGTTCGGTCGCTCCACAATGCCGCGCTCACCCAGTGCCCGTAGCTCAACGTTGCACCATTCGTCCTACACACACGGAGCCAAATCGCTGGGTGAGCTGCAAACTGGAGAAACTATATTTTGTTGGAAATTAGAAAAAGACTTTTGGAAGTTAGTACAGAGCATCTTTTCTGTCTTAGTGCCGCAATAATTACTCAATTGCAAAAACGAAGAACATTTGAAGTAAGATTTTGTCATTTGCAATCATCTTTTACCTTCTTGCAATGTAAAAAAAAAAAAAAAAGATTTTAGTTTGTGAAATAATATCCAATGATGTTTCCATGTCTACAAAAATGAGGTTTCACTACGTCTACCTCTAGCCAGAGTTTCTGAATCATGCTGGGTGTTTTTTTTTTTCCCCTCAGACAGAGATAATGGAGTAAGAGAGTAATAAATTGATCTAGTGGTCACAGTGAAAATAAACATTGTGCCATCTTTCCCCAGTACCTAATGGCTATATATATTTTGTTAGCTGAGTATCTGTACTGTTTGCAGTGACAAACATCTATCCATCTTTTGCTCTTTCACTAGGTGACCTTACATTTACAGAGGGCAGTGTTTTTGAGGCTGCACCGTGCAGGAAACAGCAGCAGGACCCCGGCCTCATCCCCCTTCCTGATGCCAGCGCAGACAGCGGACTCGACTGGTCCGACCTAGTGGATGCAGCCAAAGCGTTCGAAGGTATTCATGTTATCTTAGACCACTTTGTTCACAAATCTAAGCTGCAAAACTGCAGTTTGTAGTTCTAAATTGTATATAGATCTATAACGATGCTTGGAACTGATTTGAAAGATTCCTGTATAATAGAGACTCATTAGTATCTTTATTAACATTTTTTTTAAATTATTTTCCTAGGCCTGTTATCAGCTTCTGCTTTAGCCAGAGTCGAGCTGCTAAACTCTGTCTCTCTCCACCAATTACACTGCTTGCAGTTCACATATTAGACAACAGAGGGCTCTAGAGATCATGACTTATTTTAATTGTCGCTATGTAAATGTGTTTCAAGAAGAATTCTAGAAACATTTGACTACTAAAGTACACAATTAGGATCAATTATCTGAGTTAAAACTTGTTGATTTGTAAGAAATGAAGCGTTTTTATAAATGTCCTGTTTCAAGGTGCCATTTCTATATGTAAGATTATTCAGCGTAGGAATAACATTGCTTCTTTTTTCTTTTACTTTTGCTTTTACAGAAACTTTGTTCCTTTGGTTCATCTTTTAAACCTTTTAGCTGCCATTTTCTTCCCCCAGCACTTATGTAATTGTCTCTCTTAAGTAGCTGTGTCTCTTCAGTTTGTTGGCTTGCTGACAAGAGAATAACTTTAGCATTAAACACTCCAGAGAGGAGGATGAGTGTTCCCTTCAAAAGCGCCGATTCTCAGAGGCATCGTAAAGCAATTCTCTCCGATGACGTTTCTTCTTTCTCTTTCCGTTCGTATCCGTAGTTCAAAGAGCAACATTCTTGGCAGCAAAAGACGCCACTACTAGGTCAGAGACGCATTCTCCCGGCTCCCAGACGATGGAAACTCAGCCCTCTTTACAGCAGCACATCTCATTCAGGTGCATGGCTTGTCTTAGCATTGATACTGAAAAGTACTACTTGGTATTAAGCAAATGTTGCAGTGGTGTGGTGCATTTCACATGTAATGGCAGTCAAAGCAAAGTCATAAACCTGATCATAATAATTTATGGTGTATAAATTGTATAACTTGTAAGTACTGAGACCCGCATTCTTCAGGTGTCCTTTGCTTAGGGGGGTGTCAAGGTGCAATTCATTCTGTTTTTAAATACAGTCTCTGCTACGTGTCTGCACGGTCGGCTTGATCGCCGTCGCAGATACTGAGTAACATTGCAAACACAAGCAACTATTACATTTTACATTTTCGGCATTTGGTGGATGCCCTTAACCAGAGTGACTTACAACAGAGCAGTTGAGGGTTAAGGGCCTTGCTCAAGGGCCCAGCAGTAACCTACCGATCCAAAGTCCAATGCCTTAACCACTAAACAGACGTACATCAGTGTTGCTGCGTTCCAAAAAAAAATGTGGTCATAATCATATTCCGTATTCTATACAGCATTATTGAGGCATCCCTCGATATCTACAGCATAATAAATCTCATAATACGTGTTTCACGGTTAAATGACAATGTTTTGACAAGTATATTGGAAACAAGATAAACATGTTTAACCATATTCCTGTGGTGGTGGTGGTGTGCTGTGTGTTTCTGCTCAGTGAGAGTCCTGCCAGTCTGATTGGGAAGGTCAGTCAGCTGGAGTCTATGCTGAAACTGCTGCAGGAGGATCTGAAAAAGGTGGGCGAAAGACACCAGATTAAAGGATGTAAAACAGAACGATTTGGTCTGTTAGCCTGCACCACACGAGTCACGAATTACTCCGGAGAGTTTTGAAATAAAAATCTTAGCAAAACCCTTTATTTCCCATCTATACGTTCACTTTGAAGCTAAATTTGAGGATTCAGATTAACCTTTTTTTTGTGTGTGTGTATTCTTTTGATGTGCGAGAGCTTGATTTTGCAATCTCTTTTTGACCTAGGAGAAGGACGCGAAAGCCTCTTTGCAGGCCCAGATTCAGAGTCTGAGGGTCGACAATCAGCGGCTGCAGGAGGAATCTCAGAACGCCTTGGCCAAACTGAAGAAATTCACAGAATGGGTTTTTAACACCATCGACATGAACTGACTCGGTGACCTTCCAGTGCCATATTGCCACACTCAAAATACAATATGATTAATCACACGATGATTCAACAACATGACTCCCTACAGTCATACATATACTGTGAGGAGTCACGATCATATTTATATACATGAATGGTTATGGTTCTAAAGTGGTCATGGGGATCGAACTGAAAGTCATAATAAAAGCCCCTGCATGTGTTTCCTTCGTCCTGAATTCTGGGCGGGTATGTGTGCATGCCCCCCACCACCACTCCCACCCCACAGTACCAGGCCCCACTCAACCGTTTCATAGGACAATTTCCTGTGCCTCGTTAATTTGCTTTATTGGTCACTTCCTCACTGTTCTTTGGCTCTCTATAATGTGATGTTCTTAAACAAATTCTGTGGGTTCAGGGCTGTAAAATGGTCATTTGCTCAGTCTATATAAATGTTTTTTATTTGCAATTTTTTTAAATGGCAAAGAAACGCTACGACCAAGTCCACTATGCTATGCAGTTCAAACCTGTGTGAGAATAACGGATATTAATAAACACTTGGAGACGGGTGGATTATGTGGTGGCTGTTTGAGGGTCATGCTTGTTGACGACACTGTGGAAACCATTTCTAAGCCTTATTTTATCAGTTAGCAGAATTTCAAACTCGCATAACCACTTAATGAAAATAATATACTCATCTTAGAGGTACCTGGTCAGTGATACTCAATCACTCCTTTAAGGTCCTTATTCAAAGTGACCACTATGAAAGATCAATGCAAATGTGATCTACAGCCTTATGAGTAACTTGACCTACTGTATATCAGCTACAGTACTTGTTTTACAGCAGGATGATGGAGTACTGAGAGACGGTTGGTGCCATCGGGTAAATATTTATATCTTATTGTGTATACAAATAAATTAACAGCCTCTCTTGTACAATTGCCCCATAAAAAGAAAACTTATTTTGAAAAAAATATTTATTTGTTGGATAGTCATTTTAAGATGTATTAAACCATTTTAAGATGTAGAAGCAAGGGGGGTTTGGCAGAGCGCTATGTAGCTGTTGTAAATAATTTGCTTTTTTTTTTTTTTTTACATAAAAAATTTTTTCCAACATTTTTTTTTTTCTTCTTTTTTTTTTTATAAATGAGTGAAATGTTGCCATCTATTGGAGTAAATGCCACATGACCTTCATTAAAAGGAGTCCTTAATCTTTTAAACTGATTTATAAAACGTGTTTTACTTTTCTTTAATCATTTTTATCTTTATTATAAAACAAAAATGACACCTGAAAAGACAGCAGCATGTTTTTTTTTTTTTTTCTCTCAAAGTCTTTAAACATTTTCTTGTAGTTTTTTTTTTTTATTGTGCTTGTTGAATTGACGTCACATTTCCCCCCTTGGTGTGTTTTTTCCCTCCCTTATTTGTATTGCTCTCCTAAAAGAGCTTATTTTCCGTTGTCTGAAATCTGACATTCTCTCTGCAGACATTACTGGATCCTCTTTCCTTTTGGAAACGTATCTCTGACGTGCAGTAGCATGTTGTAATATTTCCCTTATCCTTTGACATGTAAAGACATTTATTCCATTAAAAAATATTTTGTGCATTTTAAATGCTGTTGTCTGATTCATTCTGTATGTTGCCTAATGTACAATTTGAAAAAAAAAAAAAAATTCAATAAATAGAATGCTTTTTACCATGGATTTGGATGGAACAGCTGATGCATGAACTTGCCAGAATGGTAGAGCGTATGAAGTCTGTTAAGTATGTGGGAACAAACGAGAGTGAGGTCATGTTGAGTGCTTGACAAGTGTGTGTAATCCAAAAAAGACATGCTTTTCCTCAGAGGTAACTGTAAGAGATGAAGCTATAGACACTGCACGCTGTAATAGTAATAGTGTGCGAGTTCTAATCCTAATGGATTCATACTTTTTACTTCAATTCTTGTCTAACAATTTTATTTGGCGTGCAGGAAATTCACTTACTACGGTTTGCTTGCTTCCTAATTAACCACAGAACAACAGAGGGACCAGATCTGTTCTACTGTTCGGAATAATTGTGAAGGAAGTGCCTGCGCCTGTGGTTTGATTCTCTACATAATTTCACATGGGTGAGAGAATGTCGTGATCTAGAAACCTCTAGTAACAATTCCTTGATTCATGAGTATAAAGAACTGGACTAGTGCAGAAAGGTAGTCTCACTGTGAAATATTATTGGGCGATTCACTGGATCCAACCAAAGAAGTCCATGCTATTCAAGAAGTAGTCTCCATTGGAGGACATACCAGGCCTAGATGCACTTAATGTTCTCTGGATGGCTAAGTCTGAATTTCATTTTGAGAGGACAAACCTATAGGCACAAATGACCTGGATGAAAAATGTCCCTGTCTATTTAACATAGCATTTTTCTTGGTGAGAAAAAGGTGTCCGAGTGTCCTGACCACAGCAAAGGCCGCAATGGAGCCAAGACCTCAGCCAACGCTGTGACCTCGATGCAGAATTCTCTGCTGTCTGCTTGTGCTGTTCAACATCCTTTATTATGATCCTTTCATCCTTTGAAGATTTGAGAATTGTAAGTGTTTGAGAAGACTTGAGAATTGTATGTATTTGGGAATACTGGATAATTGGTGTGTTTGGGAATACTGGAGAGTTGCATGTGTTTGGGAATACTGGAAAATTGCATGTGTTTGGGAATACTGGAGAATTGCATGTGTTTCGGAAGACTTGAGAGCTGTATGTATTTGGGAATTCTGGAGAATTGTAAGTGTTTGGGAATACTGGGGAACTCTAAGTGTTTGTTCTAATACTGGAGAGAATTGCAAGTCTTTGGGAATACTTGCTAATTGCAAGTGTTTGGGAATTCCGGAGAATTGCGAGTGTTTGGGGAATACTTGAGAGTTGCATGTGTTTGGGAATACTGGAGAGTTGCGAGTGTTTGGGAGTACTGGAGAATTGCGAGTGTTTGGGAATACTTGAGATTTGCATGTGTTTGGGAATACAGGAGAGTTGCGTGTGTTTGGGAATTCTGGAGAGTTGCGTGTGTTTGGGAATACTGGAGAGTTGCGTGTGTTTGGGAATACTGGAGAGTTGCGTGTGTTTGGGAATACTGGAGAGTTGCGAGTGTTTGGGAATACTGGAGAGTTGCGAGTGTTTGGGAATACTGGAGAATTGCGAGTGTTTGGGAATACTTGCTAATTGCGAGTGTTTGGGAATTCCGGAGAATTGTGAGTGTTTGGGAATACTTGAGAGTTGCGTGTGTTTGGGAATACAGGAGAGTTGCGAGTGTTTGGGAATACTGGAGAATTGCATGTGTTTGGGAATACTGGAGAGACGTATGTATTTGGGAATACTGAAGAATTGCAAATCTTTGGGAATACTTGCTAATTGCGAGTGTTTGGGAATTCCGGAGAATTGCGTGTGTTTGGGAATACTTGAGAGTTGCGTGTGTTTGGGAATACTGGATAATTGCATGTTTGGGAAAATGATAGAAATGCTGTTATTTGTATTACACCAATTTGAATGAGGAATTTCAGTTGGATATTTAATCTTTGACAGGTATATTTCTGAAACTGACTTGTAGTTGAAGAGGTTAAACGCGGTCATGTCTGTCCTGAAGAGGGCTTTGTGGAGATGAAGCGCATTTCAGGGGCTCTTCATTAAACTTGCCACTATTGGCCTGTTTTCACTGCACAAAGGAAATCCCTTTAAAATACCTTTCAAACATGGGCGTTCTCAGGCTGACAGCTCAGACACGAAGACCACGCCTCGTCCACCAAAGATAAAGGCTTATTGGTCGGAATTCTTACACTGCTTCTTGATTGGTCGTTTGTTCTCGGGCTTCTCCCTCAGATCTGCGCTGCCTCCGCTGCTATTCCGTTACAGTGGGGCAAAATGGCGGCTGTCATTCAGAATCCTCTAAACGCGTAAGTAAGCAATAATTTCGGAAAAAAGCTTCGCGTTTAGAGTTTGTTTGAGACGCAGAATAATGCGGATGCAAAAATGGCCAACGCTTCCTTTTGTTCCAGTCCGGATTTGTGTGTGTGCTCGTGCTTATTGTCTTGTGCTCGTGATGAGTCGGTGGCTTTTACATTAGAACTAAGCTTTATTACAAAAGGCTTTTGGGTTGCTGTGTTTTTTTTTCCCTCTCGATATAAACAGTTGCAGAAATCGTGATCACACCCACCGCGATTGGTAAACAGAATCGTGGCTCGCTAGCATTAAACAGCACCGTCTTTTTGCAGGAATGTAATTTTCATGGCAAAATGAACGCAAGTGTGTGGAATCGGAGTATTAAAGTGAAACCGGTGTCAGGTTGGGTTTACACTGAGCTCGATTTATGGGCTCACTGCAATCATGTGTGTTTGCAGTCTCCATCTCTTTATTTCTATTTTTTATAAAGTTCCTAGCATGCTACCTATCTGGCTAGTTTTGTTTCGACACTGTCTTAGGTTTAATTCTTTCCCCACAAAGAGCATTTTTTTTGTTTTTGTTTGTTTGTAATGGCGTTGTTCTAATGTTTGTGTGTAGTGTTTACATTCCGATTAAGGGCCAAGCTAAGTACAGGGAAGAGTCAGGAGTTCCCAGTTCATACTACACTATATTACATTACAGTACAGTACATTATATTACAGTATAGTATGCTGCAGTGCAGTTCAGTATACTACACTGCAGAATAGTATACAAGTATTATAGTATTCTACACTACACTATACTACAGTACTATAGTGTAGTATTCTACACTACACTGCATATTATACTACAGTACTATAGTGTAGTATTCTACACTACACTACACTATACTACAGTACTATAGTGTAGTATTCTAAACTACACTGCATATTATACTACAGTACTATAGTGTAGTATTCTACACTACAGTATATTATACTACAGTACTATAGTGTAGTATTCTACACTACACTGCATATTATACTACAGTACTATAGTGTAGTATTCTACACTACACTACACTATACTACAGTACTATAGTGTAGTATTCTAAACTACACTGCATATTATACTACAGTACTATAGTGTAGTATTCTACACTACAGTATATTATACTACAGTACTATAGTGTAGTATTCTAAACTACACTGCATATTATACTACAGTACTATAGTGTAGTATTCTACACTACAGTATATTATACTACAGTACTATAGTGTAGTATTCTACACTACACTACACTATACTACAGTACTATAGTCTAGTATTCTACACTTCAGAATAGTATACAAGTATTATAGTATTCTACACTACACTTTACTACAGTACTATAGTGTAGTATTCTACACTACACTGCATATTATACTACAGTACTATAGTGTAGTATTCTACACTACACTGCATATTATACTACAGTACTATAGTCTAGTATTCTACACTGCAGAATAGTATACAAGTATTATAGTATTCTACACTACACTATACTACAGTACTATAGTGTAGTATTCTACACTACACTGCATATTATACTACAGTACTATAGTGTAGTATTCTACACTACAGTATATTATACTACAGTACTATAGTGTAGTATTCTACACTACACTGCATATTATACTACAGTACTATAGTCTAGTATTCTACACTTCAGAATAGTATACAAGTATTATAGTATTCTACACTACACTTTACTACAGTACTATAGTGTAGTATTCTACACTACACTGCATATTATACTACAGTACTATAGTGTAGTATTCTACACTACACTGCATATTATACTACAGTACTATAGTGTAGTATTCTACACTACACTGCATATTATACTACAGTACTATAGTGTAGTATTCTACACTACAGTATATTATACTACAGTACTATAGTGTAGTATTCTACACTACACTGCATATTATACTACAGTACTATAGTCTAGTATTCTACACTTCAGAATAGTATACAAGTATTATAGTATTCTACACTACACTTTACTACAGTACTATAGTGTAGTATTCCACACTACAGTATATTATACTACAGTACTATAGTGTAGTATTCCACACTACAGTATATTATACTACAGTACTATAGTGTAGTATTCTACACTACACTGCATATTATACTACAGTACTATAGTGTAGTATTCCACACTACAGTATATTATACTACAGTACTATAGTGTAGTATTCTACACTACACTGCATATTATACTACAGTACTATAGTCTAGTATTCTACACTTCAGAATAGTATACAAGTATTATAGTATTCTACACTACACTTTACTACAGTACTATAGTGTAGTATTCCACACTACAGTATATTATACTACAGTACTATAGTGTAGTATTCCACACTACAGTATATTATACTACAGTACTATAGTGTAGTATTCCACACTACAGTTTATTATACTACAGCACTATAGTGTAGTATTCCACACTACAGTATATTATACCACAGTACTATAGTGTAGTATTCCACACTACAGTATATTATACCACAGTACTATAGTGTAGTATTCCACACTACAGTATATTATACCACAGTACTATAGTGTAGTATTCTACACTACAGTATATTATACTACAGTACTATAGTGTAGTATTCTACACAACAGTATATTATACCACAGTACTATAGTGTAGTATTCCACACTACAGTATATTATACCACAGTACTATAGTGTAGTATTCCACACTACAGTATATTATACCACAGTACTATAGTGTAGTATTCCACACTACAGTATATTATACTACAGTACTATAGTGTAGTATTCTACACTACAGTATATTATACTACAGTACTATAGTGTAGTATTCTACACTTCAGAATAGTATACAAGTATTATAGTATTCTACACTACACTTTACTACAGTACTATAGTGTAGTATTCCACACTTCAGTATATTATACTACAGTACTATAGTGTAGTATTCTACACTACAGTATATTATACTACAGTACTTTAGGGTAGTATTCTACACTTCAGAATAGTATACAAGTATTATAGTATTCTACACTACACTTTACTACAGTACTATAGTGTAGTATTCCACACTTCAGTATATTATACTACAGTACTATAGTGTAGTATTCCACACTACAGTATATTATACTACAGTACTATAGTGTAGTATTCTACACTACACTGCATATTATACTACAGTACTATAGTGTAGTATTCCACACTACAGTATATTATACTACAGTACTATAGTGTAGTATTCCACACTACAGTATATTATACTACAGTACTATAGTGTAGTATTTTACACTACAGTATATTATACTACAGTACTATAGTGTAGTATTCTACACTACAGTATATTATACTACAGTACTATAGTGTAGTATTCCACACTACAGTATATTATACCACAGTACTATAGTGTAGTATTCCACACTGCAGGATATTATACCACAGTACTATAGTGTAGTATTCTACACTACAGTATATTATACTACAGTACTATAGTGTAGTATTCTACACTACAGTATATTATACTACAGTACTATAGTGTAGTATTCTACACTACAGTATATTATACCACAGTACTATATTGTAGTATTCTACACTACACTGCATATTATACTACAGTACTTTAGTGTAGTATTCTA
Organism: Silurus aristotelis; assembly: GCF_946808225.1. Classification (NCBI taxonomy): domain Eukaryota; kingdom Metazoa; phylum Chordata; class Actinopteri; order Siluriformes; family Siluridae; genus Silurus; species Silurus aristotelis. Next base: position 21,255,048 of record NC_139582.1, on the reverse strand, counting down.
CACTTCAGAATAGTATACAAGTATTATAGTATTCTACACTACACTTTACTACAGTACTATAGTGTAGTATTCCACACTTCAGTATATTATACTACAGTACTATAGTGTAGTATTCCACACTACAGTATATTATACTACAGTACTATAGTGTAGTATTCTACACTACACTGCATATTATACTACAGTACTATAGTGTAGTATTCCACACTACAGTATATTATACTACAGTACTATAGTGTAGTATTTTACACTACAGTATATTATACTACAGTACTATATTGTAGTATTCTACACTACAGTATATTATACCACAGTACTATAGTGTAGTATTCCACACTGCAGGATATTATACCACAGTACTATAGTGTAGTATTCCACACTGCAGGATATTATACCACAGTACTATAGTGTAGTATTCCACACTGCAGGATATTATACCACAGTACTATAGTGTAGTATTCCACACTACAGTATATTATACCACAGTACTATAGTGTAGTATTCCACACTGCAGGATATTATACCACAGTACTATAGTGTAGTATTTTACACTACAGTATATTATACTACAGTACTATATTGTAGTATTCTACACTACAGTATATTATACCACAGTACTATAGTGTAGTATTCCACACTGCAGTATATTATACTACAGTACTATAGTGTAGTATTCTACACTACAGTATATTATACCACAGTACTATAGTGTAGTATTCCACACTGCAGTATATTATACTACAGTACTATAGTGTAGTATTTTACACTACAGTATATTATACTACAGTACTATATTGTAGTATTCTACACTACAGTATATTATACCACAGTACTATAGTGTAGTATTCCACACTGCAGTATATTATACCACAGTACTATAGTGTAGTATTCCACACTGCAGGATATTATACCACAGTACTATAGTGTAGTATTCTACACTACAGTATATTATACTACAGTACTATATTGTAGTATTCTACACTACAGTATATTATACCACAGTACTATAGTGTAGTATTCCACACTGCAGGATATTATACCACAGTACTATAGTGTAGTATTGTACACTACAGTATATTATACCACAGTACTATAGTGTAGTATTCCACACTTCAGTATATTATACCACAGTACTATAGTGTAGTATTTTACACTACAGTATATTATACTACAGTACTATATTGTAGTATTCTACACTACAGTATATTATACCACAGTACTATAGTGTAGTATTCCACACTGCAGTATATTATACCACAGTACTATAGTGTAGTATTCCACACTGCAGGATATTATACCACAGTACTATAGTGTAGTATTCTACACTACAGTATATTATACTACAGTACTATAGTATAGTATTTTACACTACACTGCAGGATATTATACTAGAATATATTAACTTACAGTACAGTTTACTACACTACAGCGCAATAAATTATACTATAGTAAACTACAGTATAGAATAGAATACTACACCTTACTAAAGTATAATATCCCACATCTAGTATATTATATATATTATATATATACAATTTTTCAGTCTTTTGAATCTAATATATAATATACACTATATATCTATAATCAAAATATATAATATATACATACACAGTAATTTGGCAGTATAGGGCTTTCGGTTCGGTACACATGTATCAAATGCAATCCTTTTTTTTTTTTTGTTGGGAACATAGTTAATAATAATAAACTGCGTTTAAAAAAAAAAAAAAAAAAAAAAAAAGGCAAGCATTTTAATGTTTTGCTTTTCGTCCCCCAACAGTACCGAGGTGCGTACCGAACCGTGAATTTTGTGTATCGTTACGTGTGTGTGTGTGTGTGTGTGTGTGTATATATATATATAGTGTGTGTGTGTGTGTGTGTGTGTGTGTGTGTGTGTGTGTGTGGTCAATGTGCAGCTTGTATAGCAGTATAGATTTAATGTTCTAAAAAATAACATCGACAAAAGTAAGTACACCCTAAGTGATAACAGCTGTATGTCATGTAACCATGCAAAGCCACATGTCCTATTCATCATGTTCCTGTTTTTGTCTGCTTGATAGGACCATAATAAAATTGTGTATGTTGTATTAGAGCAGTTAAAATATGGTGCTTTGAGTACAATTCTCTCATACTGACCACTGGATGTTCAACATGACACCTCATGGTGAAGAGAATTAGAATTGTTGCTCTCCACAAAGACTGCAGAGGCTTTAAGAAGATTGGTAACACCCTGAAACTGAGTTACAGTACAGTGGTCAGGGTCATACTGAGGTTTTCCAAGACGGGTTTCACTCTGAACAGATCTCACAAGCGTCATTAAAGAAGTTGAGTCCTCGGGCTGTGCATAAGGTGCAGAAGCTGCTTTAGAAAACAGAAGCATGAGCACTGCCAGCATTGCTTTAGAGGTTGCAGAAGCGGAAGTTCTGCTTGTCAGTGCTCAGACCATACGCCACACACGTTGTCCCAGAAGGAAGCCTCTTCTGAAGATGGCTCATAGGAAAGCCTGCAAACAGTTTGCTGAAGGCAACCTGTCAAGAGCATAAATTACTGGAACCATGTACTGTGGTCTGATGAGACTTATATAAACATGTTTGGCTCAGATGATGTCCAGCATGTGTGGTGACACCATGGTGAGGAGAACCAAGACAATGATGTCTTGCCTTAACTCAAGCATGGTGGTGGTAGCATCATGGTCTGGAGCTGCATGAGTGCTGCTGGTACTGGAGAGTTGCGGTTCTTTTGAGGGAACATTCTTTAGCAGAACAACCTTCCCTTCAGAAACTGGGCTGAACGGCAGTTTTCCAACATAACGACTCCTAACACCAAGATGACAACTGCCGTGCTGAGGAAGGTGAATGCGATGAAGTGGCCAAGAATGTCTCCAGAACTGAACCCTATTGAGCACCTGTGGGGGATCCTCAACTGTAAGGTGGAGAAGCACCATGTGTGTAACATCCAGCAGCTCTGTGAAGTCATTATAGAGGAGTGGAAGAGGATCCCAGCAACAACCTGTGCAGCTCTGGTGAATTCCATGCCCAGGAGGATTAAGACAGTGCTACATAACAATGGTGCTCACACTAAATACTGACAGTTTAGACATAGTTTTGACATGTTCACTTAGGATGTACTCACTATTGTTGGCAGTTATTTAGACAATAATGGCTGTATGTTGAGTTATTTTTAGAAGACAGTAAATCTGTACTGCTACACAAGCTGCACATTGACTACTCTAAAATATATCCAAGTTTCATTTCTATAGTATTGTCCCTTGAGAACATATAATCAAATGGTTGCTGAAATGTGAGGGGTGCACTCACTTTTGTGAGATACTGTACGGGGTGTAACGGTACACAAAATTCATGGTTCGTTTTTAAGTCACTGGTCAGGACAATTTCGGTACGGTTAGGGGGAAGAAATGCAAAACATTAAATAGTTTATTCTTAACATCAAGTTTATTATTATTAACATTTGTGATGATTAACAGTTTACATTTTCAAAGCAATTTTAAATAAAATGCCAGCTTGGTTAAATAATATAAAATAATATTTTATAACCTAATAAAAAATAAGCGACAATAAATCAAATTAATGCAATACACTGTGGAAATTGAGAAGTAAATTGAATTGACACAAATTAAATTGATTAAATAAATTGAAAAATTAAAATAGTTTGTTAGACCCCATTTGGATAATACACCTACTTGTGTGTGTGTGTGTGTGTGTGTGTGTGTGTGTGTGTGTGTGTGTGTGTGTGTGTGTAAGAGAGAGCGCGTGTGTGGCATTAAATATAAATTTTTCTAAAGATATAATGTACTTAACTGTTTTTTTCAGTATACTTTAACAAATGCCTTCATTCCTTCCATCCTTCACTCATTCACTCCTTCGATATGTGGAATTGTCAGGATTTCTTTTAAGAAAAAAAAAAAGAGCTAAAAGAATCCATAGCGCTAACGTTAGCCGCTAGTCATGCCTTGGTTAATGCTAGTTCTAAGTTTTTTTCTTTTGCGTTTTCATGCATGCTCAAAACAAATCGTATTTCCAGTACGGAGTAAGTACAGTGACACTGCGCTAACTCTGTTCTTTGAAATTATTTTTTTTATTCTATTTTTTATACCCCCGGCATTGTTGTGCATGTTTTTTAAGTTATATAATAATACAAATATGCACTCAAAGCACGAGGCGGAGACTAAACAAACTTGCGATCCGCCACTTAATACGTTCCTGAGGGAACTGAGATTAGAAATATAATGCGAATGTTAAAAGGGTTTGCATTCCATACATGTATACTGAACCGAAATGAATTTTAAACTTTATGTACTGTTACACCCCTAATTTTATATATATATATACATACATACATGCATACCCCCATTTCAGAACTCTGGATCAGTGCCATCAAATAAACGATTGACTTATAAGAAGGATCTAAGGCTCTGTAAGCTTAAGCCACTTAAGCATTAAAATCAGAGTCGCAGACGAGAAAACGTCTAATCGTGTATATAAATTATTCATCGCACTGGTCATATGACACTTCTTGTTCTACCTCATCCCTCAAAAAAAAAGCCCCTGCACACACAAAATGGTAATGGTTTGATATTTTCGGAGTGTGACGATAACCGGAAACTATCAGCGTTTCACTGCCAGTTGAACGAGCACTCTCAAAAGCCGGTGATGAAAATAAAAGGAGAAATTCATTAAAAACCCATGTACAAATCTGTATTCATGAGAATGATATTTCTAGGTTGTTTGTGTTGGTTTCTTAATAAATAAATAAGAAAATGTAGCTAGCCTGGCAGTGCTAAAGAAAGAGAGTAAGATCCTTGGACAGATAAAGAGTTTGGTCTACCATGATACAATTGTGAACCTATTTCCTTTTCTTTTACAACCGATGTAGTAGGTATGTAGAATATGGGGAGAAAACGACAACGATGCATGATATCGTGGCCATGGGTCACTGTCAAACCTGTCTTTCCTCTTTGGGCCGTTGACGATCCGAGGGATGGAGTTTGTGGTCAGGAATCATTTAGATGTCAAAACAAGGGTTCTGAATCTGTGTGAATATTCTAGAAATGCAACCAGAGGTAGCAATATAACATGTTTACACAATGATGGTCTCATGTATAGTCACGTCCCTCTGTGCTGAAATACAGCTCGATTTGAGGTAAATCCAGAGGGATGCGATTGGGAAATGAGTGTGGGTCAGACACCAGGGGGTTAAGGACCTCTGAAGAAAAAGAACTTGTGTGAGTCTACGTTGAGGTAATTATCTATAACACAGGGACAACTTGATAACACCGCGACACCGCCCCAAATAAATCGAATATTCACAGCCAATATAATGCAAAGTTTTCAAGATCACAAAATGGTAATTTCATATTTTCTTTCCATCCCGAAAATGATATCCCGATATCTTAGATATGTTACAAAAATCCGAACAAACGCATGTATTATGATGATTTGCAAACAGTTTGCTAAAGGCAACCTGTCAAGAGCATAAATTACTGGAACCATGTCCTGTGGTCTGATGAGACTTATATAAACGTGTTTGGTTCAGATGATGTCCAGCATGTGTGGCGATACCGTGGTGAGGAGAACCAAGAAAATGATGTCTTGCCTTAACTCAAGCATGGTGGTGGTAGCATCATTGTCTGGGGCTGCATGAGTGCTGCTGGTACTGGAGAGCTGCGTTTTTTTTTTTGAGGGAAACATGGATTCCAACATCTACTGTGAGGTTCTGAAGCAGAACAACTCTACCATTTCATATTTTCTTTCAATCCCGAATGACATCTTTGTTACAAAAATCCAAACAAACGCATGTATTATGATTTCTGCATGGATGCAGAATTTACCAAGCGAAAATCGCGACAAATTTGTCCCTGAGCACCATTTAGACAGAAGTTGTGTATTTCTTAATATGCTTTATTTAAATATTTGGAGAGCCCACCAGCCTTTGCTTGGTAATGTCAATATTTCATCCGGCAAGTTTTCTATTATGGCTGCTGGTCATGATGGTCAAAGTGCAAGCAAATGAGGTGCCGTGGTGTAATTCAGCTATTTATGAAAGGGGCATCGTACCATTTACAAATAAACGGACGACTTTTGTTGACCCCGGCTTCTTGCTGTTTGCCCAGAGATTACTTATTCTTTCATCACAAATATTACAGTAGTTAGTATAGTAGTTGCTAATTATCGTCAGGTGCTTGTATGTTCACGTTGTCGTTTGAAAAAGTAGATCTTGGGTGTTACCACATGTTAAATGGTTTAATCAGTTAGTAGGCCAGAATGAGGCTCAGTAACATTCCAGTGTTTTCCTTCTCCGTGTCGTTCCGTGCCGCAGCATGCGTGCGTACACGTGTGCGCGTCTTTCTTCCTTACAGAGAAGATTTTGGGGTGAAGGAGAAAAGTGGGCATGGGGGGGTAATAAGATGAGTTGGGTTTTAAGTTGGTCTGTCGCTGGTATCAGCTTTGTTAATGATCTACTGTTAATGCTACATCATCCATTAGCCTAACTTCTTATTTTGGTTTATTTGTTTTTGTTTGCTTGCTTGCTTGCTTGTTTGTTACTTTGAGCCCTCCACAGAGGGGGGGTGCAGTGCAGTTGTTGAGCACGCAATGCAGAGGAGTAAGAAACAGTGAGACGTGAAATGGAGTTCTGTGTGGGAGCATTCTGCAAAGACAACAGTGCGCTATGCCCCTGCTGCAACGCCGTTCTAAACGAAGAGCAGAAATGTACTCGGTACACATTTATGCATGCAAGTCTGTTGAAATGGAAAAAACAAACAAAAAAGTCAGAGAATGAATTGTGTAATGTGTGTGTGTGTGTGTGTGTGTGTGTGTGTGTGTGTGCGCACGACTTACGAATTTTCTGAGATATGAACACAGCCAAAGAAAATCAAAATATATTAAAGAAAAGTTTCTTAACCCTTTGCACGCTATTCAGAGTGCGCAGAAGAAGAACGCCCACCAGGCATGCATTGTGGGACCGTTTTTCTTTTGCGCAAAGTTGTGAGAAGACGTATACCGTACGGTATTCCTACAGTGTTTTGTTTTTGTTTTTTTCCGTTGTGATTTTAGTGTTTGCTAGTTTTGTTTCCACGGCAGAAAAAAACGAAAAAAAAAAAAAACTGCATTTATCTTAAAAAATACGTAGAATGTATGGCTTGGTTATATATCTCGGGGGTTCCTCGGAACGCATCGTAGAGTCTCACTCTTCCCGACTCACGAACACTTTTCCGGTCCCCATGTATTTCATAGGTCAGGGGCTACCTGTATATTTGCAGAGCAAAGCATTATATTTATTGTTTGAACTTTTGATATAGAAATTCACAAAGATGCTCTGATGGCCGTCAAAAAACTGGAAATGCAGTTTTATCGATTAATAACAATAGAATATTATTATGAAGTCTATTTCCATTGATGATTATAATTTCTTTTTTTTCTTTTTTTTTTTATCATTACTGTTTCATAGGGCTATAAATATTAGGTAACTCACAGGCCGAATTCTTTAAGACCGAGGAATATCACTGTGATGTTCAGCACAAGGCTGTTGAGCTTCACAGAATGAGAAGTTACTATGAGGAAATAGCGAGTGCATTGAAAAATCTTCTTTTTACCTTCAAGGCATCCATTGAGAAACTCCAGTCGACTGAAAACTTCGAATCAACCTGCATTTCCACAAGGTGGTGAAGTTTCATGGGCGCGAGAAGCATTGAAATGTCGACCCTGACCATTTTACCTAATGCATTTAACTAAAGCTACAGAGTCCAAATTAGCCTACGCATAGTCATTTTCTAACAATTTATTTAGATTTTAGTAAAACACTATTTTTTTTCCTTTTAAGGTCAATAGGGAAATTCAGAAGTTTCTGTTAACAGACCTTGTTTTTTGTTTGTCCGTAATTAATTAGCAACTGCTCAACATTAGCAATAAGCAATAAAGGAAATTTCTTTCGCAACACTTTTTAGGAGGCACTTTAAACTCCTCCATTTGTGTTGTGCTGAAATTTGTACACAATTTTCGCTCAAATCCGACCTCAAATGATTTACATTTGAGTGCCTCTAATGGACGCATCCACTCCGAGTCAATGAAACGCCGTAATTCCGTGAATTACAGCTGACATGCATATGCAGTTGGACCCAAGTCATGGAGCAGAGATCAGGTGACCTCAGGAGTAAACATCTCTCATAATAAAAGATAGAGGAACCACGGGAGTCAGGAAAGACGTGCGGTTAGAGGCCTGCTCGACCTAAATATAGAACACACTACTGCATAAAAACGGCATCCGATGCGTGCGCTGAAGGTTTTCACGTAGGAACGGGTTTTCCCGAGTGAGCGATCCGACGAACCGAATCGTCATCGAAGGTGTATGAGGTTTCAAGTGTACCGTGATATCGATGAATAAACCGCACGCGAGCCAGAAATAAGGCATGTAAAACACAAAGCTTTAATAGCGATTTATCTCATTATATCGTAGCTGATAAACACCGGAAAAACATCTGCAGGTTATTATTTGAAAAGATTAAACACTGTAGAAAGATTTTACAGTAAACGTGGGCACTTGGGGGGTTAAATATTTCAGAGCAGTGTATAAAGATCTTTTAATGCTCTCAGTATTCAATCAGCCGTAATGAGTTCTCCGTTAGCTGCCAGCTCTTCCCGATTTTTCCTAGTAAGCTAACCGCTTTATACGCTCGTAATGTGCTTTGCAGTAGGTTTTACAGAACCGCTATTCGCATTCCAGTTACTCCGTCTCGTTTGAAAAACCTGCCCGGTTCAGCTAGGCACCCTAAGAGCAACAATCTAGCACAAGATATCAGGCTTCACTCTTTTTGTTTCGTGAACAGTGCAGTGTCCAGATTAGCAGATTGGATGTGAGCGCAATCCTGCAGCGAGTTCTCTTACAGGTCGCGGTAGCAACGCGAAAAGGCTAATGGAAAAAAAACAGACAAGCAAAACATCGATTCGTGCACAGACTTTTTTTTTTTTCTTTTTTTTTCTCTGTAAAGAGCTTTGGCTTCATGGAACCACAAACATCACTTTCTAACCCTGTGCAACTTAACCGTCCTTTCTCTTCACACCAGGCCGAGGTAGACAGCGCCCCAGTATGTGGCCTGTACCTTTCTGAGCTCTCTGTGTGTGTGTGTGTGTGTGTGTGTGTGTGTGTGTGTGTGTGTACCTTCTGGTTAATTTTCCAGTCTCAACTGACAACATTTTGAGACAACAACTGAGACGTGCCCCCGATCCTTCACATAAACTTTTACACCAGCACTTGCGGTGCATACTGTACATCCACATTTGAGAGAAAGGGGGAAAAAAAAAGCCCACTTTCTAACATATATATTAGAAGCATTTCTCTTTGTTAGGAGTAGATGCAACAAAGTGCTGTCAGATTGAAACCAGGGACTTTGCCTCAACACTCAACACCCTGACATGCTGAGTCATAGCACAATTACTGGGTGCAGTTCCAGCTCCATTGCACAGTGGTCTTTTGCATGACATCCGAGCTCCGTCCTCATCTCGGCAAGATTCTGTTCCAGATTTATGTCGGCGAATAGTTTTTTAGCAGCTGATTTTGTAGACTTTTTTTTTTGTGTGTGTGTGTGTGTGAAACTTTTAATGTGAGCTTGCAATGCTGCAGATAAAGTGGCTTCCTGTTCAAACGCTAAAGTGCACCTGCATGGTCTCAAGAGACACGTTTCACAGCCCGGGCTCGATTCGCTGGTGGGAAAGATGCCAGCATTTCGAAGTAGAACGTGTCAGTTTCCTGATCAGATTAAGGCGACTCCAGATCAGCAGGCGGAATTCAAACACTTTTTCTATATTAAAAGAAATGCGAATGATCGCTATCAGTGTTCAGTGAGTGTTTAAAGGAAGTTGTTTGTTTTTTTGTGGTCTTGTGGTTGGAAAAGAGCAGACTGAAGGTGTGTGTGTGTGTGTGTGTGTGTGTGTGTGTGTGTGTGTGTGTGTGTGTGTGTGTGTAGAGGTGGGGAAGCACACATCTTCAGCATGCAAACGAAGTTTTATGTAATTCCAGCTTGGAGAGCGTGGACTCTGACATGTGACACTGTAAATGGTTGACACAAACACACTCCCAGCAAACGTCCCAATCAGCCACTGCGTTCGTTCACGCTGCTACTGCCGCTCGTGTAACCCGTCTATCACGGCAGATCTCTGCGTGGCTTCGGCACGTGAAGTCCCTGGTAACCGCCCCCGTTCTAATCACCATTCAACTTTTTTCAGGCAGCGAGAGCCCATTGTGAGAAACGGTTACCGAACACTTTGCGAAAAAAGATTTCTTTTAGAGAAAATACATTTTAGTATATGGTTTTTTTTGTATCTGTCACTACTAATACATGAATGAGTAACTTCTTTTATATTACGCAGTCGGAGCATCATGGGACATTTTAGTGAGCTATGTTGGTAAGCTGAGTGTAATAAACTCCTCCGGTGTCTTTTCCAGCAATTTGGGGTTCTTTTGCCGAACTGTAACCACAAAGTTGGAGGCACACGATTATGGTTTTTAATTTCTCTTCACTTAAACTAGCATTACAATGTTCCTGTGCACATAGCAAGCTCCATGAAGAGATGAAGTGGAAGATCTCGAGAGGCCTTCTATAGAGCTCTGACCTCAACGATCCTGAACACCTTTGGGATGAATTAAAAAGCTCCCATTTGAATTATTGACACCATTGTGGCTGAATCTCCACAAATCTCCACAAGCACATTCCAATATCTAGTAGAACATCTTCCCAGAAGAGTGGAGGTTGCTATAACAGCAAACTAAATGTGGACTGGGATGTTTAGAAAGCACGTCCAAATGTTACGGCTAGATGTCTACAAACATTTGTCCATATAACATTGGATAAATGTGATATTCGAATAGACACCAAACAGGAAAATGTGAACTGGAAGTGTGAAGCTCCTTCCTTCTTTTCCTCGCCCTTAATAGTCAGGAGGGAAGTGATGTGCGTTATTAAAATATTTCAGACAAGTGTCATGTGATGCTCCTTGACTCAAAGTAGCCTGGTTTTTACACACTGGCCTGCAAATCTTATGTACATCCAGGAGATTTAAAAGCGATGCATTTGCCTTTGCATGTTCATTATTGATGCATTTAATGGGATGAATCGGATTAGATAAAAAAAACTAAATGTAGACACCCGTTGTTAAAAGCGCTATACAAATAAACCTGAATTGGTTTGAACATCCATTAGTTGGCAGGTCAGAGCCAAAACTTCCATTCACCACAATTCCAAGGCGAAATGTTTACATTTATTGATTTGAAAGGTTTGAATGCTGCATTGGAGGTTTTTTTTTTTACAATCCAAACACTACTGGTGGAAAACTGGCTAATGTTGGCACAATCCTGTTTACATGGAGCATTGAAATCGGTTTAAAAGTCCACCCCAAATGAAAATGCTTCAATTTAAACACCCAAAAATCGTTTCGAAAGGGGTGGGAATCACCTTCCTATAAACCGAACAACAGTCAAAATTTCTCGTGAAAACTTACGAACAGGCAACCTAAACTCAAATCTGACACAGAAGCTAACGTAAAATCGGTGCAAGTGATGCTGTAAATATGGGTTAGGAAATCACATTGCTAAGTGCAAAACAACATAAAGGAACCTTTTAATACATATAGTCTTTGTTTTGGTTGGACTGTAACAGCTAAAACCCAATAAGACCAGGAGAGTGTTATGTGGGTATGAGCACCAAAAGTGTTCCGTGGGGACTGAGAAAAGTCAGATAGCTCCATGTTCCTTGTCCACCATGCTGATGGAAGAGATTTGAATTGATTCCTGTTTTCCTGGTACGCTTTATTACCCTAATGTCCTTTAAAGAACCGCTGAACTTTTTGTTTTGTTGCCGTCTTGGTTTAGAACTGCAGCCTTCAAAGCACCAGGTTATAAGACACTTTTTCTTGTACCATGAACACTCGTGTATGTATGTGTTTATGTACGTATGTATGTATTAGGGCCGTCTAATCGCAATTAAATATTTAAATTGATTATTGCATGATTGTCATGAGTTAACTCTTGATTAATCGCACATTTATCTGTTCTAAATGTACCTTAAATTTATATTTTTTAATACTCTGATCAACATTGTAATGGACAAATATAGATGCTTTAGGCAAATGTATGTTTATTATTAGTGAAACCAAACTCAAGATGGAGCTTGTAAACATTTTAAAGTAATTCTGGTGTTTTAAATGAAGTAAATCATCAGGTCACCAAACGGAACTTTTACTGTTTCCACACGGACGGTTTTAATTGCCGGATGTGTGCATCATGGCAAATTTTGGTGATTTAAGATTTCACTCATTGGTAAAAATGTTTAGGGGGAATGGAGAAGGACTGTGCTGGTCCCAGTCCCCAGTGGGGAAAGGTGCAGACCTGCAGTAACTACAGGGGAATAAAGTTGATTAGTCACACCATGAAGTTATGGAAAAGAGTAGTGAAAGCCTGGCTGAGAGACGAGGTGACCATCTGTGAGCAACAGTATGGTTTCATGCCGAGGAAGATCACCACAGACGCATTATTTGCTTTAGGAATGTTAATGGAGAAGTTTAGAGAAGTGAGGGTGGTGCAGGACATGTATGAGGACAGTGTGATAGCAGTGAAATGTGCAGTAGGAATGACAGACTGGTTCAAGGTGGAGGTAGGACTGCATCAAGGTTCGACTCTGAGCCCTTTTCTGTTTGCCATGGTGATGGACAGGTTGATGGACAGGTTGAAGGACGAGGTCAGACAAGAGTCTCCATGGACGATGATGTTTGCGGATGATATTGTGATTTGTGGTGAGAGTAGTGAGCAGGTTGAGAAGAGCCTGGAGAGGTGGAGGTACATGCTGGAGAAAAGGGGAATGAAAGTGCTAACGCTAGTTATTGCAGCTGCAGCTGACCTGTAAAAATCTTCCCGTATTTCACGCTATAACAATGTAATATGTACAGATCAAGTCTGACCAGGCCTCCTCTTTTCTTTAAGTGATCATAAGGGGGCTCACAGCTCCCCCTTTTTCACCCAGATCTATTAGTAAAAATATCTTGGTGTCAGGAATCACCCTGCCACGCCCCCTTCGGAGGCTGTCATACCCCGGAATTCCCCGATGCACCTCGAGGCTCATTGCAATCGGGCTCATCTCGATCACCTGGGACTAGTTTTATGCACCCATCACACCACCTATAAAAGCCTCACACTCACATGAACTGGTGTCCGTTATTGTATGTTCGTGCGTGCGTGTTCATGCCCGTCCGCGTGTGTGCTGGTGTCTTCGCGTATGCTCAGCTCCGCTACGTGCCTTTTGACTCGGACTTGGACTCTGTTTCTGGATTATCCCTGCTCACGCAGGTATTTGTGTTGGCACTGCTTTTTGGTTTTGAATAAAACACGGTTTGCTTTCACTTTGGCTTCCGCCTCCATTCACGCCTGACACTTAGTGATCGATTGTAAGTATATTAGTCACAGATTCGAATTATTTTCATCGTTTTCATTTTTTATATAGCTGACAATGTTTTATTTTTAAGCACTAAAGGTGAAGAAAACCTTCCAGAGTCAAAATGAGGGAGAAACCTTGTGGAGTCAAAAGGGTCATCTATATTATATTCTTTCTGTCAAATTGCAGCCCTTTTCTTCTCATCTCGTTTGATCGTTACCAGTTCACACCTAGAAACATGCCAGGTAGGGTGAGGATTAACACATGCTTCTTGTGACACTTCGTTCTGCTCTTGTAACCTTACAGTAGATGAGATGCTCTCTTACAAAAACTGTTGTATGGTTTAGAGACAGGGGCATTGAGTAAAAGACAGGAGGTGAAGCTGGAGGTAGCAGAGCTGAAGATGTTGAGGTTTTCGTTGGGAGTGACGACGATGGACAGGATTAGAAACGAGTTTATTAGAGGAACAGTGCATGTAGGACGTTTTGAAGGCAAGGTGAGGGAAGCGAGATTGAGATGTTTGGACATGTGCAGAGGAGGGACATGGGGTATATCGGTGGGAGAATGCTGAGGATGGAGCCACCAGGAACGAGGAAAAGAGGAAGGCCAATTAGAAGGTTTATGGATGTGGTGAGGGAAAACATGCAGGTAGTTGGGTTAAAAGAGCCAGATGTAGAGGACAGATGGGTATGGAACCCGGATGATCCGCTGTGGCGCCCCCTAATGGGAGAACCCGAAAGAAGAAGACAGGCTTGAACTCAGTTAAACTCAGTTGGCCAAAATGCAGTCAAATGGTCACAGAAAAATTCATTGTGATCTTCATGCAAGAATTTTTTTTACAATGAACCATTTTCTTATAAACAGTTTTTTGAAGTATTATTCAGTAGCGTTTGATTTTTCTTATTTAAATGTTAGAATTTTTTTGCACTATTCTGACTTTTTTGTAGATAAAGATCAGTAGGATGTGATTACATTTTCCATACTGATCTGATACTGACATCTGCTTAGGCTGCGTCCACGTTAACCAGCATAAATGTAAAACGCTCCTTTTTCAAAAAAATTCTAAAGTGGGGTCATGTGTGTAAACCGAGTAAACTGGGACGTTCAAAACTGATGACATTTGTTGTCATGTGCTGGAGTCATGTGACTCTTTCAACTCAAAACAACCACTATATAGTCTTGGGTTACCTGCAGCATCAACTTCAACTCTGCATCTGTCCATTAAAAGTAAAAGCAGGGCATTTAGCTTGACCTTGTGCTTCAATTTAAAGAGGCAGGGAATATATAAACGTCTGACGGATATGACGCTCAGAACTGTTATGGCTTGAATAAGAAGTTTTCTCTAATTCTGACATAATAGATCAGTGGCGTAAGTCAATATCATACATGTTTATATAAACCGGGCAGCAACCTTACAGCTCCATTATCACTGATTTGTCCTGAGCTTGCGTCTGCAGTTTTCCATGTTCTCCCCATGTCCATATGGGTTTCCTCTGCAGTCTCCTGACACCTCCCAAAAACGTGGCAGTAGGTGTATTGGCAGGTCTAAATTGCCCCTAGATGTGACTGAGGGATGTTACATGTTAATGGATTTCCATCCTAGTATTTGTGTCCGCTGTAGTATTCAGATTAATACACCAACGATAACAGTAATTGCTGTTAGAGGTCATAGTGCTTCAGTCTTTTGTAATTATATACATTGTGATTCTCTTCCCCTTTCCCTTTCGCAGGGACGGAGTTTTAATGAAAAGTGTTCAACATCACCAAGAACACACTGACTCCTATTATACTCTTTTAAAGAGGTCATTATTCAAGAGGTTTCCATTCATTTGCAGTAATGACTTTTACCATTGAAACCATTAGCTCACTAAGCAGAGAGAAAGCAAAATGTTAAACATGACGGCCTTTATTATCTCATTCCACAGAATTTTTTTTTTCATTCTCCCCGGTTTTATTAATCGTCTTATTGCGCCTTTCACCAATGGACTTGTACTTGTCTTTTCATACATTCTGTGTGTGCTACGTTTTGCATTGCAAACTCCTGAAGAGTCTAATTTCACTGGCTTAAAAGCCAATTGGTACTGCTGTAAAACTGGTTTGGATTCAAATAAATGAGCATAACGGGTGGCTTCTGTCTTTGGATCATATTGAGTCGTTTAATAAAACCTTATTCTGATGACTGGATAACCTGTAGGCTACATTTGACCACAGAGATGTAATTCAGCGTCGGCTTTGTGCACTTTGTTTTTTGTATTCCTTTAGGCTGGGCGACCAGTTTTACCGAGAAGCCATCGAGCACTGTCGCAGTTACAACGCCCGCCTGTGTGCCGAGCGCAGCGTCCGCCTGCCCTTCCTCGACTCGCAAACCGGCGTCGCCCAGAACAACTGCTACATCTGGATGGAGCGCCATCACCGTGGACCAGGTGAGATTTAACACGATGAGGAACAACATCTGGTCATTGTCATGGTCAGTTTGTGTTTTCAGGACATAGTCCAAACTTTTCACTTCGAATGTTTTCTATGCGTATGTCTTCGACAAAGTTTACAATCATTAGCGCTGTTTCAATGTCTATGATTTTCGCAGATTTTTGCTTCACTGAACGAAGAGTCAGTTTATTGAGCAACAGTAAAACCTTTTGAACAGTTCACCATCTTATTAAACGAGCTCATGTAGATGTACTGGTATAAGATCTTATCTACAGGAGCATTCAAAGTGAAAATCTTCCAGTCACTGACTCTTACTCTTCTCAAAAATGGCAGTTGAGCATCAATATATTATAAAGCAACATATGCAAAAAAAAGCAACATATGCAATAGGATTTTCAGACAAATAAAAAAAAAAAAAAAAGCTTAATGAAGGCTGATTAGTTTAAAAAGAAGCATTACGAAGTATACAGACTACGAGCCATACATACATACTGAATACACACTGTTTAGTTGAACACTGGTTAATACACATTGAAGTTTTCTTTCGTAATCTAGAAACATCTAGTTGCATTTATTTCTAATCGGCATAATTGCTGTCCAGTGTTCATTTGTGCCTACAACATTTCCCCTTTTCGTAATTAAAATGATTGTATTTGCAAGTAATTGACACACATTGAGGCTGTGCTGAGTGTGAAGCATGGTGGAGGGAGCATCGTGATGTGCGGCTGCTGTGCTGAGTCAGGATTTAAGTAGCTTGCAGTCATTGATTAAACAGTCTTTCTTGATAAACCGCTTTTTCTTGGTCAGGGCTAGAAGTAGAGCATTTACTGGGAACACTGGGGTAAAATGGGACACTTTAGTAGATTGGATGGAAGCTAATAGCAGTGCAGTGCGTACGCACACACACACACACACATTCACAGCCACAGGCAATGTAGAATAGAAAAATCTACATACAGAAAGGAGAAAACAGTAGGAAATCCGCAGGGAAACACATGCACATCTCTCAGACTGTAACAACATGCACCACAGTGCTGCCTTATGTGGGAACAAGAAGTTTCAGAGGTCAAAAGGTCAGCATTCAAATAAGACAGCAGAATTCCAGGATAAAGTCAAAGAGAAGCAGTACATCAGCTGAAGCTAATTAGAAGTTTGAAGATGCACCAAATTAGTTCACAAATCAACCGATAGTAAATCAATGAGTAAATCGACAGATAGGCGTTACAGTTCGACCAGGGTTTGGAATGTCCAAGGAAGGGATCAGATATTGATGGGGTAAAACATGATGAAACAGCTTAACGACTTTTTCCTCATCGTTGTGCACGTCTATTCAGCAGATCTGTAACCTTTTTGTTGGAGATTATTGCTTAGATTTTTAGACTTTGAATGTTTCGGAGGAGGGGTTATAAATATTTTTAAGACTTGGAAGACGACCAGCATTTTACGAGTTATTAACCCAACAATTCCGAAGGGTTCGCAATTTATTTTTCTTTCTTTTGCTTACTGTTTGTTAACTCTTTTGCCTTTGCCTGGTTTATTGGAAAGCAGCCTGGTCTCGAAATGGGTTACTGACCTGCAATTCAAAATCAGTAGGCTGGAATTATTTAATTATTGCCTGCCTATGTGTTTTTGCATGGTTGTGTGTTCAGGTTTGGCAGCTGGCCAGATGTATACATACCCTGCCCGCTGCTGGAGAAAGAAGAGGAGGTTACACACTTCGATGGATTCAAGTCTTCACCTCTACGGTCTAAATATAGGTATATAGGGCATCCTGACATAAGTTATCCCATATGAAGTGCACTGATTTATTAAACAGTGTTTCAAATCAAGCTTTGTCTCTCTCTCTCTCTCTCTCTCTCTCTCTCTCTCTCTCTCTCTCTCTCTCTCTCTCTCTCTCTCTTTTTTTTGTTTTTTATGGAAAAAGATCCACCAGCTGGATGCTTGAAAAATGTCACTAACTGTGTGACTAATGACTAATTTTGTAAATGATTCCCAAATGACCGCTATGTAAACGAGTGGATCACGCTAATGTTCTCCGCCTGGTTGCGAATTTGACCCTGTGGCTGGCAGTACATGTGTGGAAAAGGATGAGCGAGTGTCTGTTGTTGTTCAGCATCTGGTAAAAATTGCAGCAGAATTGTGCATCAGTTAATGAAAACCAGAAGAAAAAAAAAAAGGGAAAAGTTTCCTTTTGGTATTAAGAAAAAAAGTTCAGTGCTATTTGTGGTGGCTTGAGGGACAGATATTGCTTCGAAATAATCGGCAGCAGTTTTGCACGCTACTGTGGGCTCCGTTATAGAGAGCAAGGCGATGATATCACATTTTACAAACAGCTTTTTGCTGACAGACTATTGCACTTTGTATGTGTGTATGCATTTTTACAGATAATGGCCTGACAGCTAAAGATACTTTGCCTACCCCAAGCACCACGCTGGAGGCTTTGCTGAGAGGCGACGGCTTGGACAAGAGGAACGGCACAAGAGAAGAGGACCTGCTGGAGATTCAAGTGAGCGGCTGCTTTTCAGCATAGCACCTAACAATCTCTGTAGAGAAGAATGATCCTGGATTTTTACTTCTTTATGCTGTGCTGAGGAAGAAGCATTTTAGTAGACTCTTTCTATAAACCCCTCCCCGCTGATTTAATCACCTGACTGTTTAAATGTAAACGGTGAAAATCACTCAACCACTAACTTTTTGTTTTCTTGGCTTTTTTTTTATTTTATTTTTTTATATATAAACACCACTGCTGACCTCAACCATCTCCAGCGTATTCAAAAAGACACTTAAATTGTTAGCAGATGAATAACATCTGGTACCATCAGGGGAAAAATAAGAGAACAAAAAAAATATATAATAGCTCAGATGGTCCATGGTGACATTGTTGATTTGTAGCAAATCATTTCCATATAAATTTAAACTATATATAATAACAAAATATTAGTTTACACTATATAGCCCATATTTTTTACTCCCTATCCTGCATTTTTTTTTCCTCTACCTATTCTGACTGTTTTTCCTCCCTTCATTTTCGGTTTGCAGAGAGTTTTGGAGGCTGACGCCAATGAAGATGGTTACCATGACGATGAAGACTTTGATGTGGACATACCAAAAAGGAAACACCGGGGAAAAGGCAGAGTGAGTGATTTATTCATGAAGTCATATGGCTTAAACACTGCTGTATGCTGTACACTGATGCCCTCACTATTGACCTGTTTTGTTTATTATTAATTTCCTTTTTTTCTCTTTTTTTTTTTCTTTACATTGCACAGTTTAAATGTGCAGTCTCAGTCTAGCTGAATGGGAAAATGCATTGTGGTTGATTTGGACATGTATGGGAATATTTATAGCTGGAATTATCTTTGTTTATATAATAGAAGAATGCATTTTATTCTTCACAGTCCTATGACTAAAAATCGGCTGAAATGCGAATCTGCTAAATACTTTAAAGATAATCAAATAGATATTTGAATTGTGACAGTAAAATATTTATATAGATTTTCTATTTGAACTGATTTTCTATTGTTTTTAGTTGTGTGTATATATAAAAGTGCAGTAACAGTGACAATTGTATGATTTTAAAGTCTTCTTATGTGTACATTTACACACACATTAGAGCATGAGTAGGATATAAACTTTTTTTATCCAAATGTACAGAACGTTTATGAATACCAAATATATTTGGAACCCAGCCATTAGGATTGCACAAGCCAGTGCACTCTTAGTGCCGGTCCCAAGCCCGGATAAATGGGGAGGGTTGCGTTAGGAAGATCATCCACGGTAAAACGTGCCAAATCAAATTTGCAGATCACCAAATATATCATATATACAGTACATTATATGGCCAATTTGGTTATAAAAAAAAAATGACCATTGTCTATTTGTGGTTCTTCCCCAAAACGTATGCCACAAAGTTGATAGCACACAGTTGTTACAACCTTACTGGAAGAGCCCTTAAGCTTGTTTCAGCAGGCCGATGCTCGAGTTCACATGGCTACATGAAGATATGGTCGAAGAAATCAAGGTTTATCCCAAGTCCTGAACAATGAACACCTTCGGGATGGACTGGAGTGTCAACTGGACACCAGTGCTTCTTGGCTGATATAAGTGCTTGATTTTAAGCTCTTGTGGCTGAATGGGCAGAAATTCCCTCAACTTTAATGGAAATCCTTCCCAAAAATAGAGTTTATTATAACAGCAACTTTCAACTGAGATCATTTATTTAGAGTATGGTATTAATCCCAAAGGAAAATGGGTCAGAGCGCAGGGTCAGCCATGATACAGGAGTGGATAGGATTGAGTACATTGCTCAAGGGCCCAGCAGTGGCAGCTCGGCAGTGCTGGGGCTTGAACCCCTGACCTTATGGTCACTAACCCAGAGTTTTAAACACTGGACCACAACTGCCCTGGCACATATGGTTCATATGGGTGTGATGATCCAGTGTACACATACATTTGGGCTTAAAGTGTGTGTGTTTGTGCATGTTGGTTATGCTGATTAGATTATAATAAGCAGTTTTGTAGTGAATTACAATAAGGTTCTTGCGTATAGCTTCAGGCTTTACAGAAAAACGATCAACAACCTTATTGCATGTGACCTTGTTACCCAACATCAACTGTGCTGCAGCTGCTTAAATGGGCAGAACTGATAAATAAAATTGTGTATTATCAGTGTAGATGTGAACACAAGTATTATGTTGTGTTGCGGCAATTGCATTGCAGTTGTGATATCAGACAACCTCAAACAGAACCTTGCGGGTCACATTTTTGCCTCTCGGAAATCGTACTTTTTACAAATTGGTAATGCCAAAATAAAAATATGATCAGTTGTGCCAAATGATGCATTTGTACACAATTAAACCAAGACAGAATCATAAATATAATTTGCTAGCTTGAGTATTAATAAGTTTAAATGCGCCGCACAATCAAGTTTTTCCGAGCACCAAGATAAGATTATTTGTCATGTCTTCTTGCAGGGCCGAGGCTCAGGACGCCGGAGGACGGACCACGATGACCATGATAAGCCATATATCTGTGAAAGTAAGTAGCTTGTACTGATTCAGTGTTTGTTAAGACACATTCTGTGATTGAAAAAAGCCTAGTGGAGCCCTGCAGTGCCCTTTTCAAGTTGGACTTGCTTGGTTTTGCTCAAGCGTGTAGTTAACCTGTGGAATATGCCGGAAAGCAGATAAGGTTCTCAGGCTTTACTGTGCCTCCTTTCTGAGTAACCCTTGCTCATGTGTGTTTATTCTTTTTTGTCTCTTTTTGCTTTGTGTCTTCTCTGTTTCAGACAGATACAAACAAAAGCATAACTCAAAAACTGCAGCTTCAGGTATATGGATTTTTGTCTGCTTTGGACAGGATTAGGAAGTGAACACTTTGCTTTTCTGTTTTCTTTGTTACTATTAATAACGATTATAGTCATATTTCCTTTTGCATATTTTGCAAACAGCTTGTATGTTAGAACATGACTTGGTTCACATACAGGAGAATCAATGTCTCAGCTTTCTAAAAGTCATCCACAGGTTTTTGCATGCCGTGATCGTGCCTCCTAGTTCACCAGTTCTCCTTATTTTTTCAGTCTGTGGGAAACGCTACAGGAATCGCACTGGCTTAAGCTATCACTACGGCCATAGCCACATTGCCGATAAGGAGGGACCTCAAGCCAGAGACCAAGAGCCTTCACAGTCTCCAGCCATGAACCATCGTCCTTACAGTCGCAAGCGTAAGAAATCTACTTTGCTTCCGAAATGAATAAATCCCTTTATGTGAAAGGAAGTGTGTCTCAAAGAACAACTGATAAACGAATTGTTAATTGTAATGGTATTATATGGTCAATGCCTGTTTTTTTTTTACTATATATTCTGGCTCCTACTCTCAGACCAGAAGAATCCAGATGAAGCTCATACACTGAACAATTTCTGCAAAGTCTGTCAAGTGCATTCGGACTTCAAATTAAAAGATGGCAAATGCTCCAAGTGTTCCCGCTTAAGTATGTAACAGTTTAATTACTTCTGTTTCAGTCCCAAACCTCCTAAATTCCTGCATTAACTGTGTATTTTTGTGCTCTTGATTTGCGTAATTGATTGATAAAAAAATTTAAAAAGGCTGCCCAAAACCTGGTCATATCTGTTCATACTGCATTGTAGGAAAAGGTGGAATTTTACAGTTAAATAAACATCAAAGAAAAAAAGCTACTCATTTCCTTTGTTTATATATGTATTTTTTTAATCAGATGAGAAGAAACTTATCGCCAACACCTTGATAAACAAGCCAAAAATAATAATATTTATGATTGAGTATTGAGATAATTTTAAACCAGCAATCTCTGGTCTTATCCACAAAAAGCTGGTTTGGCTGCAGGTTTTCATTCCAACCAAACAGGAGCCACACCCGATTCCTACCTGTGCAATCTTGACTCCTTGTGACCACAACCGAGGACTCTTTGCTGCAGAACTAAAATTCTAGGGGTGGAGACAACTTGGCGTGTCTCAGGCTGGATAATTGTATCGTCATTAAATGTTGTAGAGCCGCCTGTAGGTTGCTCATAAACCACTTTCATTTATCAGTTGGAAATAGAGCAACAGCTAAAGGTAAACACACCACTGGCAGCTGTGTCTGAAATCTCAAACGTCTAGGTTGTGTGTCCACAGTGTTTATTTCTATGTTCTTGCTACTGCTGAGGACGGTTTCACACGAACAGCATAAATATACATGATATTACTTACAGTAATGCGTTGCACTGTAATGTTCACGTGGAAACATACTCGAGGGTTCAACTCAAGAATCGTGAAGATGGATTTTGCCTGAAATGAATAATAAACAGTTTGCCGTAGGATTACAATCATAATGAAAAGGTTTACACTCTGATCGCCGTCAATAAACCGGCAATGATGGATTTCGAATAAAGAAATATTCGGTGTCTTTGGTGTCATACTATGAGTTTGGTTCCTCTTAGGGTTTGTTCTTGATATCATCTCAGGTAGTTTATCCATACCACTGTTGCCACTGATATGCCACTGATCATTATGGAATTAATGAATAGGGATTAATTGGGACTAATTACTGTAATTTCCGGACTATTAAGCGCACCCAAATATAAGCCGCACCCACTGAATTTGACAAAGATTTTTATTTTGAACATAAATAAGCCGCACATGTCTATAAGCCGCAGGTGTCTACACTGAACCTGATGAACTTTACACAGGCTTTAATGAAAGACAGTGTCTGTTACACGGCTTGTATCTAAACAGCAGCCTACCAAGAAAGTAATTGTTCACTGTCTTCCTCCTTCCTTTCACAACAATTTATCTCGGGAGTTTATCTTTTGGCATCGTCGTGCGTTTAAAAATCACCATCGGTGAAGCTTTTCTCCCGATGCCGTGCAGCTCAGAACACAGGTGAAGTGCGTTTTTTTTTTATTTTATTTTTTTATGCCTGGTTGTTTTCAGCGTGACGAATCTGTCGCATTTTCTGTAGACAGTCCGAGTGAGCGGCAGGTCAAACGTCAGAGGAACCTCATCCATATTTATGATGTGGTGCGGCCTGATTCAGTGGGAGCGCATCTAATTTAATATAAAGAGTTTCATTGGTTCACCTGAACCCGTTCAGCAATTTCATTGGTCTAAATGTTATGGGGCTCAGTTTTTTGTCTTGAAGCTTGTGAAACCGAGAAAAACCCAGGAAAAATCCATAAATTAGCCGCTTCGTTGTTTAAGCTGCGGGGTTCAAAGCGTGTGAAAAAATTTAATAAATTTTTTATTTCAGTTTTCTTTGTATAGCGCTTTTAACAATAGACATTGCCCAAAAACATTGTTACAGAGATAAATAGGTAATGAGGTTAAAATGTATCATTTTTAGTGCCTATAAGTTTATCCCTAATCATGATGAGCCAGTAGCGAATATGGTCTCAAACCTTGAGAGTAAACGGATTTAAAAGGTAACCAATCATCATCAACTGCTTATTAACTGGTGCTTCAGAACTGTTAATGCAAACTGAGGTCCTAAGCCATTGTAGCAGACTGTTGATATTAATTACAGTCCAAATTCATCTTCATAGATCTTGAGTTGCTCAGTAACTTCATGGATCTTTAGGCTGTTCATGTGGAACCACAGTTGACAGTGTTCTTTGTTTAAAGCACCATACAGATAGAATTGAACTGAATATCACTTCTCTTGAGTATGTTATACCTCCTTCTGATGTAGCATGAGCGGCAGGTAAAAAGGTTATGCTTGGCTGGTGTGTTTGACTTTACTCTCTCTGGTTGGTAGCTGTTGTTTCTTGCCGAAATGCTGGCTTGAACATTCCGTGCCACCAAGGTCAGGACAAGTTTGAATTTGGTTCTTCTCAATGTGTCTTTCTCATACCATCTCAGGGAGATTTTCTTTCTCCACAGTTAGGCATAAACTCATTAGGACAACTGTTAAATGTAAACTCTGTTTGTCCGTTGTTAAAAGTGCTGTCCAATTGAAATTTGGAGAAAGTATTAAAAGATTACAAAATGAAAAAGATTCCTAGTTCTTATGATTTATTTAGTGTCTTGTGTTCCCCTGGTCTAAATCAAAAGTCCTTTCAGTCTTCTGATATTTAGCATTATTATTTAAAGAAGTTTCAATTGTTGTATAAGATTTGATACATCCCTGAGGATGTGGTTTATTCGTCCTTTCTATTAGGAACATGTAATTATTCAATCATCCTGTTCTGCCGTGTTCAACATCGGATTGTGTTGGTTATTTTGTCATTCTTCCGCGTCACCATATTGCATCAGTCGGTTTAATCAGACGAGCGTGTTCGAGCTGGTTCATTGTATTAATGTCCCGTAAAGATGTCATCGCTGTTGTGCAGTTAGGATTATTGTTGAAAAAGTGTTGAAAACCTGAGTTGTATACAGTGGCATGCGAAAGTTTAGGCACCCCTGGTCAAACTTTCGGTTAATGTGAACAGTTAAGCAAGTGGCAGATGAAATGACCGCCGAAAGGCATTAAGGCACTTTCGCTCATTCTTTCTTACAACAGTCTCCCAGTTCTGTGAGATTCCTGGGCCGTCTTGCACACACTGCTCTTTTGAGGTCTGTCCACAGATTTTCAATGATGTTTAGGTCAGGAGACTGTGAGGGCCATTGCAAAACTTTCAGCTTGCACCTCTGAGGTAGTCTCCTGAGGTTCCAGTGACCACTCTTCCTGCCCCTCTCTCCTCCTCTGATCTGCACACTTCGTCCTGGCCTGCCTCTGGATAGTGTTCTAATCGATTGGAGGCGACTCTGTGCAGCTGGAGATGGTTTCTCATCAACCCCCTGGGGATCCATGAAATTATGGAGTAAAAACAGGAACTCTGAGGATTTGGACTGTAGTTAATGGCAACAGTCTGCTACACTGACTCAGGACTACAGTTTGTATCTACAGTCAGTGATCACCATCACTGCACCCCACAAAATCGTTTAGCTGTAATAAATGGACATTCGGTGCAACCCAGATGAGGATTGGTTTCCTCTTGAGTCTGGTTCCTCTCAGGGTTTCTTCCTTATTCTATCTCGAGGAGTTTTTCCTTGCCACATTCTCCACCGGCTCGCTCATCAGGGACAAACTTACTTATAAAGAACATATTCACTTTTAATCAACACATTATTTGTGTAAAGCTTCCTTGAGACGATTTTCATTGTTAAAAGCCCTATACAAATAAAAATGAATAAAAATGAATTAAATTGAATTAAGTAGTCCATTGTGGATTTTGAGGTGTGTTTCGGGTCATTATCCATTTGTAGAAGCCATCCTCTTTTCAACTTCAGCTTTTTTACAGATGGTGTTTGTTTCAAGAATTTGTTGGAATTTAATTAAATCCATTCTTCCCGTGAAATGTTCCCCGTCCCATTGGCTGCAATACAACCCCAAAGCACCCCCAATGCTTAACAGTTGGACTGGTGTTCTTTTCATAACGTCCTGTGCCCTTTGTTCTCCAAACATACCTTTGCTCATTGCAGCCAATTTCTCCAAACTGCATCAGGCTTGTGTGTGTTCTTTTGCAAATTTCAGACGCTAAATTTTTGTGGTGAGGACGCAGAAGAGGTTTTCTTCCGATGACTCTTCCACGAAGGCCATAATTGGTGTTGCTGAACAGTTGAACAGTGTACCACCAGAGTCTGCCAAATCTTCCTGGAGGTCTTTTGCAGTCAAATGATGGTTCTGACTTGCTCTCCTAACAATCCTACGAGCAGTTCTCTCTGATATTTTTCTTGGTCTTCCAGACCTTATTTTGACCTCCACTGTTCCTGTTAACTGCTGTTTCTTAATTACATTCCGAACTGAGGAAATCGGTACATGAAAATACTTTGCTATCTTCTTATAGCCGCCTCCCGCTTTGTGGGAATCAATCATTTTCAGTTTTCAGAGTGCTAGGCAACTGCTTAGTGGAACCCATGGCTGCTGATTGTTAGGACAAGGTAAGAGGAGTCTGGGTATTTATAAAGCTTTAAAATTTGCCTTTTAAAATATCTGGCCTTTTCCTAACGATTCCTGTGAACAAGCCTTGACCCTAAACAAGGCTATTTAAGGTCTGATACCGTGGTCAAAGTTATATAAAAGCTCAAGTCTCCTGGGGTTCTAAAATTTTAGAAAACAAAAACAATACACTTATATTGCTTCAAATTTTGCAATAGTGTTTAACTTTATGCCTTTTGGAGATCATTTCATCTTCCACTTGCTTAACTGTTCACAATCACAGACATTTCGACCAGGGGTGCCCAAACTTTGGCTTGCCACTGTAAGTAGTTGAATGCAACATTTCTGATTTTTTTTTGTCAGGTGGACACTGTAAAGCAAAAGAGGAAAAGCCTTTCGTGGGAGCGGAGGAGCTGTTCGGTGCCAGCTCTGAGAGCGACACTTCTACATTTCATGGCTTTGAGGAGGATGAGCTGGAAGAGGCCGTGTCTAACAGCGGAGAGGTCTCTCCGAAGGGAAGATAGAGAACAGTTTCAGAGACATGTCGTTCCTTTCTAATACAGCGCACCTCCTGCAAAAATTCTGCTGCTTCTTTTAAAAGGGTTTTGTTTGTTTGTTTGGTTGGTTGGTTGTTTTCGTTTTTTTCACCTTTCCCAATTTATTGGAAGCACAATTCATTTTATTAGATTAGGTTATGTA
Source organism: Silurus aristotelis (assembly GCF_946808225.1). Lineage (NCBI taxonomy): Eukaryota > Metazoa > Chordata > Actinopteri > Siluriformes > Siluridae > Silurus > Silurus aristotelis. The sequence continues at coordinate 21,228,059 of NC_139582.1, read as the reverse complement.
TGAAAGATTTATCTTCCTTTTAATGAGTTGTGGATCATTATTATTATTATTATTTATACGTTAAGAGCAAATTTTGAAAGAGACTTTTTTTATTTTTGTTTGCTTAGAATTTTTATTTTAAGGAACCTTTCTATTTTTTTTTCCCTTAAAGGGAATTGATGGTATATTATTAAGGCCACAATGGACAGAGATTATTAGAAATGTATTTCTTGAATCATTTTCCAAGACTGAAGACAAAAATAATAACTTTAAGAAGACCTTGCCTCTGTTAAGGAGTACAAGTCAGTGAAGAGAAAACGTGAACTTCAAAACGTACTGGTAGTTTTTTTTTCCCTCATGTCACTGGAATGGGGATACAACCCGAGATCTCCTCAATAAGTCAACTGGGTACTTAGTATTCTGTACTGTGACTACGCCAAAATGGAGTTGGGACAGCTTTTAAGGAGAGGAGTTGCAGATGTATCATCTCTCATCCTGCTTTGGAGATGGAGGAGCTCTTGTGAAGAAGAGGTTATCTGAATCAACTGCATACATGTGGAAGACTTTGGCTATGGAAAGGTAAAGACAACTGTGAGAACTAAATATATGTGTATATCTGACTTTAGACTTTAGCTTAAAAATAGAGACCTTGGTGCTACTTAACATTCTCTCTGATCAGGAAAAAAACCAGAATGTTAGGATTTTGCAAGGGCATCTGGTACATTCCATCAGATAATATTGGCCCAAGAACTTGTCTTCCAGTTGTACGTTTATGGAAGCAATTTGACTGATCATTACCTGTAGCCTGTAGTACTGCTTAAAAAAAAAGAATACCCTTTAACACTTTTTAACTTCTTTCTTTCAGTTTAGTGAGAATAATCAACACACCGACAGCTGAATCGAATCTTACACACACACAAACACAAAATTATTGGGGCACCTGTCCTTTCCAGCCATATGTGGTTCTTCCCCTAACTGTTTCCCAAATTTGAAGGGGCTTACAATCGTATAAAACATCTTTGGATGAAGTAGCATTACATTTTCTCTTGAACTAGGAGAAACGAAATCTCCATGAAGATGGTTTACATGGGTTGTAGTGGAAGATGTAGAGTGGCCTGCTTTAGAGCTCTGACCTCAACCCTAGTGAACACCTCTGGAATGATTTGGAATGCAGACTTATTCCCCCCAGGCCCCTTACATCACTACCTGATTTACTCACGCTCTTGTGGCTGAATGAGCATGTTCCTAAATCTAGTGGAACACCTTCCCAGAAGAGTGGAGCTGATTATAGCAGTGAACAGGGAGTGGATGTGGAATGAAAAAAAATAATAATAATAAATAAAAGCACATACCCATTTTATGGTGAGGTGTCCACAAACATTAGAAAGCGTGTGTGTGTGTGTGTGTGTGTATACATGCAGACAATTAGTCATATGAAAGGTGCATAAAGGAAACTACATTCTTTCTCTTGTTGTATTAATGTGATTAATGGGTAATGCTTTTGATATCTGTGCTTATCTGTTCTCTCCACAGCAGAGAGAGAAGCTGTAATGAAAGAGGAAGGAGAGATGAGCTACACTTGGAAATGAAATGTATTTCCAGTCTCAATCTGCCTCTCTAGTTTTGTTTTTTTTCTCCCTTTCTTTCTGAATGTCTGAGCCAGTAAAGCTGGGGAAGCTTTTGCACAGCCAGACAAACACCAGACTCACACTCATGGACAAGTATTGAATTTTTTTGGCCTATTTTTATTTTTTATTTTTTTCCTGCTGCTGCTCCCCTCATGTTGATCTTCAGCCTGAATCCGAGACTGTGATCAGAGCCATGTGAAACTCTTCCTTCACTCTCTGTACTGCAAGTGTCTCAGACTGTCTTAGGAGCGATTCCTGTTCTAGCTTTACCGTGTCACTTGGGAAGGTTACAAAACTCAAGGACTGTACTTTTAATATGAATTCTACAGTTTTATTCAGGTTCTTTAAAGGTCATTGTCTGATTTTTTTGTTTGTTTTTTTGTTGAAGCACAACCATACAGTACAGTGTGGTCTGTGAGTTGTCGTGTTCACACATTCGAAAAAACACGAGACGTTCTTGTTATATGTGAAAGCACAAAGCCGTCCTGCGAGCTTTACAACGTTGCTCTAAATTTGACTTGATTGGTTGGGTAACTTTGGTTGCTCTAACTGCTGTGTTTTCGTTTCCACCACTATTGTGCACGCTTATAGCATCAGGTCACGCAGCGGAATTCTTTCTTCTTCTCGCAAATGTGTGAACATGATGGAGAAGCAGAATGAGAACATGTGTCACTTTCTTTCTACGGCCCTGGTGCACAAAATTTCTATTTCTAAGTGAATCGTGTTGTTGTGTGTAACCCAGTCTCTCAGGGGAAGATGATCCTGACAGCCATATATATATATATATATATATATATATATATATATATATATATATATATATATATATATATATATATATATATATATATATATATATATATATATAAATGTATATAAAACACACCACTATAGAATCCTCCAAATGTGGATCTTTTGCAAGTGCAGTTTTCAAACCTACTCGAGAAATGTTTTGTTTCTACTGATTTCACTTTTCTTACTGGAAATATTCTTTACAGGTTTTTTTACACTTCAATATCTGCTCAGGCCTTTTGTTTTATTTAATTTTTTTTCTCCTCGAAATGTAGGTCCTCTAATTCCATGCCGGTGCTCTATACTGTATAAGGCTTCATTATGCATTAGACTGAACCCGAACAAGATCAAGCTAATTTGTGGGGTTTGACACTGAGGATTCAGCTGGAGACTATGACCCAGCAGTAACACCTTCCACTTGATGGAACCAGCACTGAGGAAAACCAGTTACAGGACTGTTAATCTCTCAGCTTTGGGTTACTGAGGGTTAAAGATGGTTTATGTATTTCTAATTTGAATATTGTTCCAGGCATCAAAATCGGAAAAGAGGCCGCATCTAAAACATAATAAAACTAGGATTATTTTCTTATAACTGCACACACTATAGCGTGTTATTCCTGTCATACCACAATTGCCAAGGATTACAATTTACAAAGTACATGCTACAAATCATTCATAAAACAAGTTAGTTCCTGTTTTCACTAAGCAACCATACTTGCTCCCTCATCATTCATTTTATTTATTTTTTTTCTGTATCGAAGCCAATAAGACATAAAGAATTGTCTGACATAATGACTGTCCTGTGGCAGAAAACATGCTGACCACTAGAAAAAAATATGCTATCAAGCAATATTAACCCTTTAGCTGTTATTTGAAAACCTCGTAATGAAAACATCCCTGAACCAAAAATGTTTGTTAAATAGTAACCCATATTTTTCATTATTATTTGAAATGTCCCCTAAATTCTTTTCCGAGAATTCAACGTCGACGTGGTATTTAAAAAAAAGGCTAACAAAACGTTAACGCGAGTATGTGACGCAACGCTGCGAACATTTCGGCTGCCATCACATGGCCATGCATCGATTACTTTTCATAGGTTCGAGTCTTCCTTAATGACTATCGGAGGGAAAGAATGAAAAGTTTTTTTATGGTTTATTTGTTATTCTGGATAATGTCTTGTATCGCTGCAATTGTCTTTTTCGGGTCGCGCAACCTATAAAGATGGTAATGCACCTTTTTTGGATTTGGAAAATATTCCCCCTTAGAATAAAGTGTAAAAGGTGTGGAGCTAAACCATGGTAAAAATGTTGGCACTCCAGGGTACGTGTTTATTTAAGAATACGACGTTATGGCACATAGGATTTTTACACTCGATGTGAAGAACGCTCCGCCTACATGTAGGCCAGAAGACTGTGAGTGCCATTTCTCATTTATTTCTCACATATCTATACCCTTCGAATATGATTTTAAATAGAGTCCACTTCTATATGCGGTCGGCGTATTGGGCGTAATGCTGTGATGTAAACTTCTTTTTAATGCTTTTGTTTTTCCTTTTGCGATTTTATTTATGTTCATGCAAATATATTGTTGGCTTTGTCTACTGCACATCTGACTATTACAGGCCCGCAATGTTATTTGTGGTCCGAGCTTTTACACCTGCAGTTATGAAGGTTACCGCGTGATACACAGCGAACGAGAGAAGCGTGTATGTGGCGGCTTACGCGACAACACGGACTGGCGTGCAAACGAGCACACGTAATAGCAGACACACTCAACAAATCCCCTCAGGGACTATACCCGCACACTCAACAAGAGCATGAGGACGGTTCTCTGGAATACAAAACCTTTTTTTTTTTTTGTCCGTCTGATTTCTTCACTCATATCTCCAGATTTTGAGGACTGGTATAAGCATTTGCTGATCTTCCAGGCAGTAGATCTTGTGCACTATATTTTTATTTTTATTTTTATTTCAATTTTTTTGTTTTATTTGTTTGTTTTTTTGGAACAACTATTGCGCCTCCTAAGGGGTATAAGATTGCTTACAATGAACATGATGAAATTAAGCAACTGCTCTGTCTAACATTTTCTGCTAATAAGTCTGTAGACACTTCTGTACCTCAGAAAAAAAAAGTCAATGAGCAATAGGTGTGAGTTTTTTGTCTGCATTCCTGGGGTTGGAAAAAGAGCCAATTTGAGGTGAAGGAGTTGAACTGATTATTTTGTCTGCATCTGTACATAATATAATCCAAATGAAGTCTTTGTTAGTTGTTATTTTTATTGTGACAAAAGGAATTAAAGAACAAATTAGAGGTGTGTGGATGTAATAATGTTTGTTTTCTAACAGCGTATATGAGTATATGGGATGTAGATAGTTTGAGATGCTCTTGTAGCATTTATAGTTGAGTACAAATTCCTACATATTTATTTAATAAAAAATAATAAGCATATGCAAAGTAGTACCAATCCAGCAAAGACTTATATATAGACTTCACTGTTTAGGAGAATAAAACAAGATCCAAGGCTTCAAAAAAGCATTATATATATATATATATATATATATATATATATATATATATATATATATATATACAGTACAGACCAAAAGTTTGGACACACCTTCTCATTCAAAGAGTTTTCTTTATTTTCATGACTATGAAAATTGTAGATTTACACTGAAGGCATCAAAACTATGAATTAACACATGTGGAATTATATATGGAATTATATACATAACAAAAAAGTGTGAAACAACTGAAAAATGTCATATTGTAGGTTCTTCAAAGTAGCCACCGTTTGCTTTGATTACTGCTTTGCACACTCTTGGCATTCTCTTGATGAGCTTCAAGAGGTAGTCACCTGAAATGTTCTTCCAACAGTCTTGAAGGAGTTCCCCGAGAGATGCTTGGCACTTGTTGGCCCTTTTGCCTTCACTCTGCGGTCCAGCTCACCCCTAAACCATCTCGATTGGGTTCAGGTCCGGTGACTGTGGAGGCCAGGTCATCTGGCGCAGCACCCCATCACTCTCCTTCTTGGTCAAATAGCCCTTGATGCCTTCAGTGTGACTCTACAATTTTCATAGTCATGAAAATAAAGAAAACTCTTTGAATGAGAAGGTGTGTCCAAACTTTTGGTCTGTACTGTATATGGAAACAAACATCATAAATTCACTTCAAATCATAACTAATCATGAACAAACCAAATCCATCGGAAGGCAGATGAACTTCACCTCATCACAATGACACGAGTGGTATTTAATAATGTCGGTGAGATAATGTTCTCTCTCACACTTGGCCTCCACATCCCCCAAATCTTAATCTGGTCAAGCATCTGTAGGATGTGCTGGAAAAAAAAACCCAAGTCTGATCTGCGGAAGCTGCTCCTCACATTTTAAATACTGTGAATGTCTAAGTGCCAGACATCACAGCACAACTCCCGAGCTCTGGTGGAGTCCCTGCCTTGATGGATACTCGATACTGCTATGATTTTTTGTGTTTAAATATAAATTCCTTTTTTTTATAGCAAGGTCTCTAATTTAAAACTTCAGCTCTATCACTTTTTTCATTATCATTAATCAAATGATCAATAATCATATGATTGGTCTGGAACTAGCTCTTCCAAATCAGCAGAGTGAGCCCACAATGTAGTGTGGTGTGATTTTGACTCCTGTGAGTAAGCAGCTGCCGACAAAATAACAATAACACTACAAAGGCACTACATGAGTGAGTAAATGAAACACAATACAAGCAGTGCTGTTCAGCTGATTGAGTCAGAGGAATTACTAATGCTTATTTGATTTCTGGCCTGTTTGCTAATGACTCAGTGCAAGCAGTGGATATGTACCATCTTTTGTGTTGTTGAACTGACGTGCAGGCCTCGCATCAAAATCTGTCAGATGGTTCCCAGTTAAAGGTTAAACTTGTATTAAAAGATACCAGCGTTTTGCTTAAACATAACATTGTCATGCTTTTCTTTTAGCACAGAACTCCACTCACAGAGAAGCCTAACTTTTATTTTTTAACCATTAAAAAAATCGGATTTAATATCAGAGTGCCATATAAAATATACCAATCAGCCATAATAATAAATCCACCTGCCTAATATTGTCTTTGTCCCATTAAAGCAAAGACTCCAAAAGACCTCTGACGGTGTGCTGGGGTATCTGGCACCAAGATGTTAACAGCAAATCTTTTTGTTATGTCCTGTACATTTCTTTATCCGGCACATCCAACAGATGCTCGATCGAATTGAAGATCTGGGGAATCTTGGAAGTTAAGTCAACAGATTTGGTCCCCATGGCACATTCCAACCATTTCTGAAGCATTTTTTTTTTTTGTGCAGCAGGAAGCAAACAGTACCAAAAAAAGGCCTCTACCACTAGGGAATACTTTTGCCATGGAAAAGTGCACTGGGTCTCAATTTTTAAGTAGGTGCCACATGTCACAGTAACAGTTGCCCAGAGCATCACACTAGCTTGCCTTCTTCTCATAGTGCATCCTGGTGCCATCTCAAGTAAGCAACACACTTGGACATCCACAGGATTGTGATTCATCAGACCAGGCCACATTCTGCTGCTTTATGGTCTAATTCTGATGCGCATGTGCGCCTTTGTTGGCATATTCATAGTTGGACATGGGTCAGCATGGGTACTCTGACCTTGTTGCTGCTGTGCAGCCCCATACATAGTATACTATGATGCAGTATGTGTTCTGACACCTTTCAGCAGTTTATTTTACAGCAGCTCTTCTGTTGGCTCAAAGCAGACAAGCAAGCCTTCTTTTCCTATGTGTGTTATTGAGGCTGTCACTGGTTTACATCACTGGATCACCACTCATCCTTTCTTAGACCACTTTTGGTAACTACTGCCATAAACACCCGACAAAACCTGCCATTTTGGTGATATTTTGCCCCAGTCATCTTGCCATCAATCTGGCCCTTGTCAGAGTCACTCAGATCCTTACCCATGCCTATTTTTCCTGTTTCAAAAATTACCTTTTGGGAAACTGATGACTGTTTACTTCCTGTCTTTTATAGATCCCCCTTTCTGATGCCAACGTAACAAGATAATTAATGGTATTCAAGCCACATGTTGGTAATTGTAATGTCATGCATAATTAATGTATATATAGTAGTTAATTATTTCCTTTTCAGAAATGCTTTTGTTTAATAAAATTGGTCACACACACATGAAGAGATATTTCACAACCTGCAACTGACATAGTCAATTTCAGTACGAATATAAATACACACATTAAAATCTGTTGTCCATCAAAAATCAGGTGGAGATTAATTAGGGAAAAAAACCTGATAGCTATGAAGGAGCTAGAAAGTTCACAGCTCATTGTGGGGGAAATGTTCAAAAGACAACTATAACCTATAAACTAAAATAACCACTAATTTAATTCATTTCTTGGCATGGGATATATTACAATTTATACAATATATACAATATATATATACAGTGAGGAAAATAAGTATTTGAACACCCTGCTATTTTGCAAGTTCTCACACTTAGAAATCATGGAGGGGTCTGAAATTGTCATCGTAGGTGCATGTCCACTGTGAGAGACAAAATCTAAAAAAAAAAAATCCAGAAATCACAATGTATGATTTTTAAACTACTTATTTGTATGATACAGCTGCAAATAAGTATTTGAACACCTGTCTATCAGCTAGAATTCTGACCCTCAAAGACCTGTTAGTCTGCCTTTAAAATGTCCACCTCCACTACATTTATTATCCTAAATTAGATGCACCTGTTTGAGGTTGTCAGCTGCATAAAGACACCTGTCCACCCCATACAATCAGTAAGAATCCAACTACTAACATGGCCAAGACCAAAGAGCTGTCCAAAGACACTAGAGACAAAATTGTACACCTCCACAAGGCTGGAAAGGGCTACGGGGAAATTGCCAAGCAGCTTGGTGAAAAAAGGTCCACTGTAGGAGCAATCATTAGAAAATGGAAGAAGCTAAACATGACTGTCAATCTCCCTCAGACTGGGGCTCCATGCAAGATCTCACCTCGTGGGGTCTGAATGATCCTAAGGAAGGTGAGAAATCAGCCCAGAACTACACGGGAGGAGCTGGTCAATGACCTGAAAAGAGTTCCAAGGTTACTGTTGGTAATACGCTAAGATGTCATGGTTTGAAATCATGCATGGCACGGAAGGTTCCGCTGCTTAAACCAGCACATGTCCAGGCACGTCTTAAGTTTGCCAATGACCATTTGGATGATCCAGAGGAGTCATGGGAGAAAGTCATGTGGTCAGATGAGACCAAAATAGAACTTTTGGGTCATAATTCCACTAAACGTGTTTGGAGGAAGAAGAATGATGATACCACCCCAAGAACATCATCCCTACTGTGAAGCATAGGGGGTGGTAGCATTATGCTTTGGGGTGTTTTTCTGCACATGGGACAGGGCGACTGCACTGTATTAAGGAAAGGATGACCGGGGCCATGTATTGCGAGATTTTGGGGAACAACCTCCTTTCCTCAGTTAGAGCATTGAAGATGGGTCGAGGCTGGGTCTTCCAACATGACAATGACCTGAAGCACACAGCCAGGATAACCAAGGAGTGGCTCTGTAAGAAGCATATCAAGGTTCTGGCGTGGCCTAGCCAGTCTCCAGACCTAAACCCAATAGAGAACATTTGGAGGGAGCTCAAACTCCGTGTTTCTCAGCGACAGGCCAGAAACCTGACTGATCTAGAGAAGATCTGTGTGGAGGAGTGGGCCAAAATCCCTCCTGCATTGTGTGTAAACCTGGTGAAAAACTACAGGAAATGTTTGACCTCTGTAATTGCAAACAAAGGTAACTGTACCAAATATTAACATTGACTTTCTCAGGTGTTCAAATACTTATTTGCAGCTGTATCATACAAATAAATAGTTAAAAAATCATACATTGTGATTTCTGGATTTTTTTTTTTAGATTATGTCTCTCACAGTGGACATGCACCTACGATAACAATTTCAGACCCCTCTATGATTTCTAAGTGGGAGAACTTGCAAAATAGCAGGGTGTTCAAATACTTATTTTCCTCACTGTATATTCATTCATTCATTCATTCATACATTTTCACCCGCTTATCTGTAATTCGGGTCGCGGGGGCAGCAGTCTAAGCAGGCCCCCGCCTTCGACAGCTGCCCAATCCTCACAGCACCGTCCCTTACGGTCCCTCCTGCAGGTGGTGAGCCCACGGGAAGTTATATCCAAATTTTCCAGGAGGGTGAAAAATTATGCAAGACATTAAGCTGCTTTGAGACAATATCCATTGTAAAAAGCACTACAAAAATAAACTTGGAACTTGAACTTGATTATATTTTTTATTATCTAATGTGTAGCTACTGAGTCTGTTTTTAAAGTGAAATATCATTTTAATAGTTTTTGATGCTCTAAAATGTTCTGACTGCTAGCACCAGAAACATTACTGTTAAATTCATATAGTATTGTCTATAAAACAAATATGATCTCTAAGTAGGTGAGACACAACTTCTGTACATTCTGTAATTGCTCATACTATGATGTGCTACTAACCTGCCAGCTGTTCTGTTACATATCAGCTAGTTATAAGAAAACGAAGTACAGCAGTGCCTTCAGAAAGTCATCATAAGTCACGGAAGCAGAACTGCATGTACTGGTGTGTAGTCTGAAACTCACAAGCTGCTCAAACATACAAAAAAAGGAAATGCCCCAGATCACTCACCTTACTTATAATACATAATAGCATTGTTATAGTAGCTTGAAAGTACTGACTCACAAAGGAAATTACAAACTCTAAATGTCTTCTTGTTTTTCTTCTTCTATCGGCTTCTCCCATTAGGAGTCGCCACAGCGGATCATTCGTCTCCATACACCCCTGTCCTCGTGTGAACTGAAATTTGTGACCCTGAGTTCAAAGGAATTATAAACATCATAAATACAGTAGGGGAAAGTGGATAACCAGTCCATGAGTCCAGGGCTGTCCTGCTTTTTCGAGTTCCAACAAACAAGAAGTTTACGAGATCACGAAGATGACGAGGAATCCTGTTCAACTGGACGAATTGTGTGCCGTTTCAAGAGCGTTTTTAGGATCTCTACTTCACGTTCAGCTTCTTTTAGCTTTCTCTGGAGCCTCTCGTTGCTCTTCTGGAGAGACCGATTCTCCTAAACACACACAACACGTAACCAAGATTAGAGGGGTTACACTTATAAAAGGAAACTCATGCAGAGCCTTTAGGATTTTTCTAGATGACAGAAAGCTCACAGCAGACTTGATCCTGAGTTTGGGTTACTGTTTATGTTTTCAGTCTAATCTAAATTAAACCTAAGATGTGAACCCATGTGTAAATGAGTATGTTAATGTTTGTGCATTGTACTCAGCAATAAATTGGTGTCCCATACAGGATGTAGATATTTTATCCTTCCATGCATCGGTCTTTCATCTTTTTAATATTAGTTTTAGGTCACTTCTTCAATTTCAGTAAACACTATTCGAACCATATTTAAAGACTGGATGGGAAACGAGTCCATCACAGAGGATATTTATATTTGACAATCCACCAAATTTTTTGGAAGGGAAAACATTGGACACTGCAAATGGCCTAAAATAATGAAATCTTTTTTTTTTTTGCATTTTGATTTGCTAAGTAATCAACAGAACAAAAGTTAGAAGTTAAAGAAAAATCCTGCCAAAACACTAATAACCTTCTCCAACGCTTCATAGCTGGGCTTGTTTTCTTCAGCAGGGTTGCGTGTGTTTGAAGTCTTGTTGGCACAGACCCGTTTGCGCTGAGGAATGGGGCTTGGACATGGTGTGAGAGGTGGACCGCTTGGACACAGCAGAGATAACTGCACATTGCTAGATGATGGAGTTCCCTCTGTCTGACTACTTTTGTGCACCATCATGGTCCTTGGCACTGTGCTCAAGCTGAACTGTTTATTGCGATCAGAGTTGTCTATTTGAGTATCTGGTGGATATACGAACCGAGTTTCATCTGGCCCTGCAAAAAAAGAGAGAATTACGAGTATTCAGTTTGACTGGGACATCTGTAATTCAACAAAACACTTCCTGCTTGCGGTTCTGACAGCCGTAAACAATTCTTTAATCTACAGAATGTTATTGATTCTAATAGTTTTATTCTCATGTTTCATTGCGTTACACTTTGTTATCTTACCATCATGACTGCGTGTTGGTGTATTAGAATGTGGACTCCAGTCTGCACTGTTGCTTGGTTTGGCATTCTTTTTACACTCGAACGCTACCTGATCCTTGCAGGATTTATGGCAGTTCATTCCACAGTCTGCAGAATCATGAGACAAGTAGTATAGTAGTATAGAAGTATATTCCCACCTTATGGCCAAACAGTTGTGGAAACCTGACCTTCACCTGACCCATATCAGCTTTTTGAACATAAAGTAACAAATGAATTCAGTAAGACTCCTGATCAATCTCATTTTACTGAATCACAAATGGTGCATTGAAATTACATTCTGTACAGTATTTTTATTTTAAAACACTAGAACTCAAGATCAATGCAGTAACAGCTTTAAGTCTTCTGGAGTAAATATTTTTAAAAGTAATTTTGGCTCATTCTTCCTGACAGATATGATACAGGTTGATCATGTTGGTTGGGTGACACTTGTGTATTGCAGTTTTTAAATATTGGCACAGATTTAAAATAGGATTGAGATCAGGGCTTTGACCTATGTAGGATATTTATCTTTTTGTTCTTGAACCAGTCCAATGTTGCTTTGGCCTTGTGCTTCGGATCATTGTTTTGTTCCAAGCCACATTATATTGCCAAGTTTGCAGGCACCTGGTCATAAGTATGGTATGTGCTATATGTGTAAACATTGTATTCAACATTTAGTCCCAATTTACTGTTATATGTCCCTCCACTCTTCTGGCGAAATGTTTCACCAGATTTTGGAGTGTTTGTAGACATTTGTGCAAGGGTCTTAGTTAAGTCAGGTACTGACGTAGGTGAGGTGAGGAGGCCTGGGGTGGAGTCAGTTCCAATTCATCCCAAAAGATGTTCAGCAGGGAAGAGATCAGAGCTTTACAGAAGACTACTTCTACTCCAAACAATGTAAACTATATCTTCATGGAGCTCGCTTTGGGCAACGGGGCATTGCCATGCTGGAAAGTGTTTGGGATTCTAAGTTCAAGTGACTGCAAGATTTTGCCGATTGTGTGCTTCCAGCTTTGAGGTAACAGTTTAGAGAAGAACGACATTTGGCAGGAAAGGTCATGTGTCTCAATACTTTTGTCCATCAAGTGTCTTTAACTTCATTTCTTCTTTTTTAATTTTAACAAAAAGCCCAGTTCCTGCTGATGAGAAACTTTGGGAGGATATTATCCATGTTGATGGTCTTGCACGGAGCCCCAGTCCGAGGGCGATTGACAGTCATGTTTAGCTTCTTCCATTTTCTAATGATGACCTTTTTTCACCAAGCTGCTTGGCAATTTCCCCGTAGCCCTTTCCAGCCTTGTGGAGGTGTACAATTTTGTCTCTAGTGTCTTTGGACAGCTCTTTGGTCTTGGCCATGTTAGTAGTTGGATTCTTACTGATTGTATGGGGTGGACAGGTGTCTTTATGCAGCTAACGACCTCAAACAGGTGCATCTAATTTAGGATAATAAATGTAGTGGAGGTGGACATTTTAAAGGCAGACTAACAGGTCTTTGAGGGTCAGAATTCTAGCTGATAGACAGGTGTTCAAATACTTATTTGCAGCTGTATCATACAAATAAATAGTTTAAAAATCATATATTGTGATTTCTGGATTTTTTTTTTAGATTATGTCTCTCACAGTGGACATGCACCTACGATGACAATTTAAGACCCCTCCATGATTTCTAAGTAGGAGAAGTGGGAAGTTTTTTTTCCACACATATCACTTTAAGTTGTCACCAAAAAGCTCTATTTTGGTCTTATTTGACCAAAAAAAAAACCTTCATCCAGTGCTGTCAGATAGCACACTTTTAGCAATAGCTTCTTTCTCGCTACCCTCCCACAAAGGCAGGTGCTTTGAGATGACACTCCCCCACCAGAGATGGCAAAAGTGCACACATCCTTCACTCAAGTAGAAGTACAGATACTCATGTTCTAAAAGACGCTGGTAAAAGTTGAACTACTAACTACACTTTTTTACTCAAGTTAAAACTTGAAAGCTTAAGTACAAGCTTAAGTACAAGCTCTGACTTGTACTTAAGTAAAAAGTAGCTTTTTTTTGTAAATGTGTCCTCTTTAAGGACACATAAGGACACTTTTTTTGAGTTCTATACCACACAAAGTGTGACAGGTGCCAGACTTTTTAAATATGGCTGCCATGGCCTTCAACTCCCAACACACTTGCATGCCCATAATTGTCCTCGTACTGATTAGACACATCTGTTTCCAATTACACACTCACTCACGCTCTCACACGCACAGTTTTAAAGACCATTTGATCAGTCAGCTCACTGTGAAGTGATGTATTTACTTGCTTTGTCTCTGTCTATTGTCATGCGTTTGTTTCCTGGTTGATTTTGTAGTTTGTATTGGATTCTAGCAAATCCTGCAATATTCTGTTTGTTGATTCCTTGACTATTTGCTGGTTTACTGATTCTGCACCTGCCTGTCTTCCAGCTCTGTACTTCTGACTGTGTTAATTAAATCTTCCTGACCCTGCATTTGTATCTCTTCAGCATTCATTACATGACAAAAACATTATGAACAAATGAGTGCTTTCATTTTTATGAACTACATAATGGTCAGGTGTCCACATGCATTGTATACAAATTATGCTTAACTGTTTCTAACATGAAATCTTTAAATAAGAACACATTGACTGTTCACTATCATCAAATAGTAACATTATGAACAATTACCTCTGCATCTGTAGCCTTGTTTAATGACACCCCACAACTGTAACAGAATGAATTAAATACATTTCAGTTGGATGCAACAGAACCACTTACTAGTCAGCAGCATGATTATGTTTGTCACTGTGACTTACAAATCCTGAGCAGTTGTCACAAAAGGTAGGCCTCATGTACGTGGTTTCTTGGAAGTTGTGAGAAAAGCCTAGGCCGAGTTTGGAACAAATGACACTGGCCCGCATGAAATACGCTGTGATCTCATCTCTGCTAATGAGTCCGTCTCTGTATTGAGCAGCAAGAACAATCACTGCTGAGCAAATGATTAGATAGTAAAAAAAACCTTTGTAAAGGTAAAAGTCACAGTTGGAAGTGTTTCATTTCACAATGAGCTGCAAAAGGCATAGAAGCCACAAGTAAATAAAAAAAAAAAGTGTCTTGTATTTAGGATAACGTATATGTGGCAAGGTGTCCATACATTCCTGGGCAAAAACTGGGCTAAGCCATATAAAATTTAAAACATGAAGACAACAATCACTTGTCTGGAATTAGCAAGAATATAACAAATAGTGTACATGTTTTCCTGCTCTATAAATTGTGGTTAAATATTCGAGCTTTATATAATATCAGCTGCGTTACTTGTGTCAGATAACATAACAATGACTAATCTTTTAAGGAACTAAAAGTTTTTTTTACATTTTTTATACCTATATTTGCTACTTTTTTTGTGTTTTGATTTTTATACCATACATTTTTATCATGATTTTACCTTTGTGCACACGAAGACTACACAAGTAAACTGCCTAGTCTCCATCTTTTCCCTAAACTTCAGCAAAAGTGTCTTTTGTGTATAGTATGAACAGATCTGGTCAGAACCGTTAAAACCGTATTGTGCACAGACAAACAAGGTTTGTTTATGCCTGCAATCAGTATTCATATTTGATACTTACTTGTCCTTGTCTGCAACACAAAATGAGAAGGGAAAACTGGCAGCAATTTTCTCAAAATCTTCCTGGGAGATGAAGCCCCGTTCATCATGGTCATAATTCATAAATACAGACTGCCAAAAATCATAGACCAATAACATGTATGGTTCAGCATATTCATATAGAAATTTCTTTTGTATAATAAAATAAAAACTGTGAATTACAGTATATACTTTAAAAAAAGAAACAGTCATTGTTAAATATTCAAAAACCAAAGTATGCAAATATTTTGAAATTAATTTAGTTGAAAAAAACCTCACACTTTTTAAAAGCAGAGGAACAACAAATAAACAGTGTTTATGGCAACACTCACATCAACCATTCTCTGAACATGTTTGCTAATGGTTTTGGGATCTGGCTTGGGAGCAACACCTGAAGCCCAGTTCACCACCACGGGGGGTTTGTAAGGAGTCGCTGGCTGATAGAGAACAAGAAAATATACAAACAATTGATATAAGAAACCATAAACTTGAATATTTTGATTGTTGTTTTAAACTGTTTTTAGTTACTACTTTTACCTATGAAGGAAATTCCAGGAAATGCAAAGCAACCAAACCAATGAAAAAAATATGAAAAAAATGACCAAAAAAGGATTGCTTTTCATTAATGACAAAAACTTTCATGTCTCTTGCATTGCACTTCATATAATCAGTAAAAAATTATATAAATTATAAAAATATATATATTTTTTTCCAAAGAAACAAATGTTGACTTATTTCTTGTTTTGTAAATGTGAATATAATTACCCCTACTGCATTGCATTTTAATTTCATCCATGCATGTTAATCAAGAAATGCAAACATTGTCTGAAAATATATTTGGTTGCATTGGTGTAAAAAATAGTGTAAATTTCATCTATTTGAAGGAACAAACTTTTATTTTGGCTCAAAGTTTATTTCCAGTGCACTAATTGTTGAAATCTAAAATCTACTGCTAAAAATGCAGTGTTAATATGAATACAAGTCAATTCAGTGGACAATTGAGACTTCAATGCAGAGGTGTTTGTGATAATTGCAGTCATATAGCAATCTTTATGGTTTCTAGCTAGTTACATCCACAGTAGTATAGTTGTATATATTTATGAATATTTAATATGATTATTTACAGCTACACTTGGAATTATGTCACTCTTTGTGGATTGTATTTCAATATTCATCATTGGCATGATGGCTTTTTGCTAGTGCTCTGGCATAGGATCTTCTCCATAGTGTGAGACCTTCTTTAGAATGTCCACAATTAAAACCACTAAGACTTTTTCATAATAGAATTTATAATGTCTGAAACATACAGAGTATGTAAGTTTGCAGCTGCACTCACAGGTGCTCTGTGGTTTCTCGGCTCTCTTGCATAGGACAGCTCATAGATTTCATCCTCGGTGTAGTACAGGTCAAGAGACAGCTGTGTGGGAGAAGCAGCAAAACATTTCTTAGTCATATTTCATGAGGAACACTGTACACTAACCCCCACTCCCCCATCACCCACACCTAGTCTGAATAAAGTAAAATTAAATACTAAAGGTGTTAGCTGTCTTTGTCTGTAACCAAGTAAAACACCCACACGTCTCACTGCCTCAAGTGATAAGACAGAGGTCAGAGGGAAAAAAAATCACTTCAGAAATCAGTTTGTACAATATAAAATTGAAATGTATTAAAGCAAAAATAGCTCAGTTTCATTCTAGAGAAAATTATAAGTGAATACAATGATAAAATGCTCTTTTAAAAAAATGGCAGTCAGGAACAGGTGATTTTGAGCTTGTATACAGTGTAGGGTGTTTTTTTGTTTTTTTTTAGATTATTAAGTACATATACCTTTGTGAAGTTAAAGATATTTTAAAATTACTATGTTTCTTGGGTCCAAATCCAAAACTATGTTTTTTTATTTAGGAATTATATACATGGCTTAGTTTGTCTTATTACACACATGCACATACACTAAATACTGCAGATTGCATTACTGATATCAACCTGTAAATAAATTGCCGGAAGAAAACTTTAAAAAAATGCTTACGGTTAGTAATTGAGCTCACACCAACACACACACACACACACACACACACACACACACACACACACACACACACACACACCCTCAAGAATATAAAATGGTTTAGTCTGTTTTCATCATCAATATTTATACTGCTAATTAAACGAACATACATACATAAATATATTACGTCTTTTTGATTTGTATTCCTATAAAGAGATAAACTGGGTAAATTAGACTTGCATTCCCAAGCATGCATTAATCAGAAGAAACTGTACTGACTGTCAGTAGGTGCACGAGGTCTTTATTTGCATCTAGAAGTGGTAGATTCTGCTGCAGTTGGATGAGTTCATTTATGTGGTTGTAAAGGGCCTGAAGTTTCTGCACATTGATCTTGCCATTGTCCATGTAATCAGTCATGGCCTCATTCACAGCAATCAAGTCTTTCAGATGGACGCCCAAGATAGGAATCTTGAAGCCTGTGGATTTGCTGTATGCTTGTCTGTAATTCTCATAGTTTCGAGATGACGAGAGCAGATCTGTCATTTCGTTCAGGACCTGTGAAGGAATAAAAGGAAAACAACTCAATCGCTGGACCTGTCTGATTCATCTCGATACTCAACTTCTGCTTGGTGCTTCTGCACTTTTTGCCTTCGATTTCCAAGTTTCAGAACATAATCTCACTTGAATACAGTAAACACTATCTAAGAACTGCTGGTGTACTATTTAAAGATTAATGCTCATACATCTATTTATTAAGCTAAAAAATAGTTTTTCATCATGCCATGTTTTTCATCGCCACTGTCACTTAATTAGGGATATAAATCTACATCTAGATTATACAGTTGCTTTGCGACATTTTCTATAATGAACGTGAAATGTAAATACATTTAATTCCATGTCATGTACTTCTAAAGATGTATGACCAAGACAAACACACAAATTTGAGGCATAAATAAAGAAATAATTTATGACCCTTTTAGACCAGTATTCTCACTTTAATGCTTTAAAGTTCAGGTTCTAGGTGACATTTATCAGTTTCATATGATTAAACAGTGATTTAAAGTCAATATCAGATATTTTAATAGTTGACCACAAAATTCTGATAACATAAACAATTAGACGGATCGTTTTTGGATATCATACCTTGGTAGTTTCAGTTGGCACGTGAGTACACGTGTCTTTCAGGCGGGAAATAGAAGTGTGACAGATGCCCCCCACTACAGCCATAAGAGAGTTAAAGTTCTGCATCTGCTGGAGGTTCTGCAGCAGTGGAATACAAAACATTAACACATGGCACCAAAATATTAATAATCATGTATGGATTTGCCTGTTTGTGATTTTTGCTGTTGGATGGATATTAACAGCATCATGTGACATGGAATATACATTAATTAGCTCATAACACTAAAACCACATGTCTGATATTGTGTAGGTTCCACTTGTATTGGCATGGATTCCACAAGACCCTCTGAAGGTATGCTGTGGTATCTGGCAGTAAGATGTTAGCAGTAGATTCCTGTAAGTTGCCTCCATTGATTAAACTTGTTTGTTTCAGAACATCTCACTAATTGATTAAGATCTAAGAATTTTGCTGGCTATCACGACACATTGGACTATTTGTTATGTTCCGCAAATAATTTTTGTGAACCATTTTCAAGGAAACCAGACAAGATAGCCTTTTCTCCCTGCATGCATCAGTAAATCTTTGGTGTCCATGACTCTGTTGCTGGTTCACTGGTTGTTTTTCTTTGAACCACTTTTGTTAGGTTACAACCACTGGGAACTCCCCTCAAGACCTCTTTAGACACTCAATCATTTAGCCAACACAATTCAGCTTTTTTTTTTTTTTTATTCTAACACATCAAATTAAAGAAATGGCTGAATTCTTGCTGCGTAATAATATCCTACTACTTGACAGGTGTCATTGTCATGAGATAACTAATGGTATTCTTTTCACCTTCTAGATGTTTTATTTTTATGGCTGATCATGTCATTGCTCAGCACACTGGGACATTCCTGTGTGGGTTTTGCTGACAATCCGATTAAGATACTCATTACATGTACTATATTACCAGCAAAGTTGGGGTCTAAATCATATTCATTTCTCACATGGCTTTGTTTTGAGTCTGAGTGTACAGAGACATTTAAGATCTCAGTTTTAGCTGGTAGTCACAACTTCTTACCAGCATACTGAAGGCGATAATGATCTCTTTCCACATGTAATATCTTTACTAACACAGGAAATTCCTCATACTATCTCAAGTATGAGCATTTTTCAAATGACAGAAGACAGTACCATTATACTAATTACTGCATAACAACACCAACTGCATATAATTATGTGTTTAACATGGACTAGGAACTTACTGATGTGCTTATAACACTCTTATGATTTGCTTTTGTTATAAATTTGAAATGTAGTTACTTTTAAAGCCCTGCTACAATCTTAGTAGTAATATTAATAATGTAGGACATATCTACTGGATTTACTCTTTGCTGAGTATTTATTTAGTCCTGACCAGCTTTATCAATTTTGCTGAATGAATCAGGTAAATTAAAAGTTGTTGAGGCTGCTGAAATGTTACCTGTGCTACATAGATGAACTTGGTGAAAACCTCGGCTCTGAGCTGAGGGGTCGGCCGACTGAGCACCATGAGCTGTACCCATTGGGAGATACCATTGCACAATGCAATGGAACGTTCCATCGTGGGGTTCTCTGACAAACACTCATTTCGGACATATTTCTGGTAATCTGCAAACTGAAAAAAATACAAATTTCTTACATATGTATGACCTTATTAATACTGATCATGTTAAATATATTACATAATTACATTTTGTTTGCATTAACTAATTTAAAAGGACGTATTGACCTGTGGCCAACATAGAAAAATGCTTAACAGAATAAGGGGCAAATTATGCATATTGTATTATCCTTATTTTCAATTTCACTACTTTGCACTATAAACTCTGAACCATTTCTGTGGAAAATGAGTGATATCCTTGCAGCTGCACTTTTTGTTTTTTTAAAAAAAAAAAAATCTGACAAAGTTTGTGTTATCAAGTCTTTGTTACTTTTCTCACCTAGGATGAGAATATAATTTGCACAACAAAATAGCACCCAACATGAGGCTAGACTTATGAACCGTACATCACCGGAGCAGCAGATTCTGATTTAGATAAAGAATCCCTTACAAAACGTAAAGATAAACATGGTGGGAATTAAAAATTGACACAAGAGCTTACAGAGTAAAATAGTGTTATATCCTTAAGGAAGCGTAAATTGCAATTAAATCTCCCTAGAAGGTGCTAGGTGGCAGACATGTCTTGATCCGATCTAAATCTGTAGTGTTTATGGATATATTTTGTATATCCATAAAATATATAAATATATGGATACAAAATATATCCATAAACACTACAGATTTAGATCGGATCAAGACATGTCTGCCACCTAGCACCTTCTAGGGAGATTTAATTGCAATTTACGCTTCCTTAAGGATATAACACTGGATACAAAATATATCCATAAACACTACAGATTTAGATCGGATCAAGACATGTCTGCCACCTAGCACCTTCTAGGGAGATTTAATTGCAATTTACGCTTCCTTAAGGATATAACACTATTTTACTCTGTAAGCTCTTGTGTCAATTTTTAATTCCCACCATGTTTATCTTTACGTTTTGTAAGGGATTCTTTATCTAAATCAGAATCTGCTGCTCCGGTGATCTGCGTAGATCTGTTTGTCTGCTGAAGCACAAGAAGACGGAATATATAATGGGGAAAGTCAGATTAAACAAGAGTTTGACTCTAGGTCACAATCCAAGATTCTCACACTAATATTAACTGTTATGCTTGAAAAAGGTAATAAACCAGTTTTAAAAATAGAAACATAAAAATTTTATTAAACAAATATTACACACATTTTTTATTCTTAGATGTTAATTAATACCCTACCCATTTAATGCCATTGTGGTTTACACACATCAATAAAGATTGATGCAGCTTTACAGTATGTCTTTACAATACTCACAGATATCCTGCAGAAAGATTTGAACTCCAAGTAGGTGAGATGTTCAGCTAACTCCACTGGCTCCAAATGATCAAACAGCAATGAAACCTTCCGTTTCCTGCTGCTTCTGACTTTGATTTTCTGACTGGCTTTTTGAGACCACGCTCTGTCTCCCCTAACCAGATTGGCATAGAGATCAGACACAAGCATTAATTAAGTATTAAAAAATTTAGTATTTTCTCTGAATATTAAAAGTCCAATCAATATTCAGAGAAAATGTTTTTCTTTTTTTTTTTGTCTGGTATTGTCTGAATATTGCTTAAACAGTCAATTATATGGAAGCAAGACTGGCAATTATTACATCACTTACATCCATTTGGTTTGCAGTAAAGAGCAGAGATTTTCCTGTCCATGTTCCTTCATGAGCTCCTTAAACTGCTCCAAAGTTTCAGATAGACAGCTGTGCAACTGGAACATAGTCCAGAACTCACTTATCCAATACCTATAAAGAAAATGTACATGGTAAACAAACTGAAGTAAATTTTATTTTCGTGCAGCTTTACTCCTTCACATTTATGGTCAGCTTTGCTGAATATGCTGAATATGGATGTATGAAATACATATTGCTATCATAGCAATGCAAATGCAATGCTAACATTGAATAATATTCATAACATGAATTCTAATTGTGCTGCTACTTTATGTTAACAAGGATTCATCTAAGAAAGACAAAAATTATTTGAGTTAATTTTATTTTTTGAGGTCTTACATTTTGAATGAATACAAGTTTTATTTTTTAGATAAGGAGAGACAAAAGGAGAGACAAAGAGACAAGAGGAGAACTTACCGCATGAAATAACACATTTTCAGGCACATTGTAGACTTTTCAACCTCCAGTGTATTTTTGAAGGTACAAAAATACAATTTAAGGAGCACAAGCAAAAGGAAATGGACAACAAGTGACATAAGCCGACACTGAAGAACTACTGTTTTCTTTCTTTACATGTTTGTTAAAGGTATATAAAGGCAACTACCTGACTATTACTGGTATTTATTGCATTATTTCCTAATATAAGTACATCTTATATGACAGTAAACAGCTAAATGAAAAAAATGACATCATGTTATACTTAATATTCTATACAGTTATCAGCACTTTCTTACTATACGATTAATGTATGAAGCCATACAAACTTGGCTGTCCAATGAGACTTATATTTCCTTTCGATTTTCCTTCACTAGTCTAAATACAGCTTTATTAACTATAACATTATCCATTAAGTTATGCTTCATTAACCAGTTAATAACTTCATGTTGACACAATAGACTCAAAAGATGCTCAAGTTCCTTTTACAGTTTTCTAAGTTGCTTCTGAGCTTTTTTTTTTTGCTTTTTTCAGATCAGAAATGAAATTCTTAAAACTACTTGTTCAACCTTCACATCATTTAGTCATCATAAAAGCAACTCATTCATTTATTCCTGCATACATTTAATCAATTGAAATTCATAGATATCAAACAGAAGAAATTGAAATTTTGGCATTTTTAATGACTGTAATCCAAACCGTAGTTTATATCAAGATATACTGAAATTATGCAATGTCATACTGACAACATGAATAAACATTCTGACGATCTTGTTTGTAAACAATGAAAAAAGTACTTGGCATTCTGATGGCAATGAGATGTTCATTGACACAAATACTTTTAAGAGATGAACGAAGGATTTGAAGGAAAGTACAGGCTTTTGCTAGAACTCCAATGAGTTGTGCTGTGTGTACAACTTTTTTCGAGAATGGACTTACTGCTTTGCAAATATTAAGGATGATTTGATAAATGCTCCAAAGCAGCTGAAAGAAACTGTAACGCACTTAGCCATGTTTGACTCCATATTATACAGTTATAAAAGAGAAGTGATTTATAATCCCACTATCCGGTGTTACCCAGATGAGGATGGGATCCCTTTTTTGAGTCTGGTTCCTCTCAAAGTTTCCTCCTCTTGTCACCTCAGTGAATTTCACCATTCCACTATTGTCTCTGGCTTACATTTAATACAATTAAACGCAAATACTATATCCGGATTTCTGTAAAGCTGCTTTGAGCCACAGTCCCATTCTGTAAATGCCTCATACAAAATATAATTTACTTGAATGAAATTCGACAAAAACAATTGAATTGAATTAAAAGGATATAGGATGATCAACTTTTCCAGCAGATCTTTAGAGGACAGTAATAACCTGTGCATGGTGAGGGTGATGTTCAAAAGATGGCTGCTATGGCAAACATTACCGTCATCATCTGTCGAGAAAAAATGAAAAACAAGACTTTTTTTTATTTTTAAATTAGATGTCTGACATCTCTTGGGCCCTTGAGCAAGGCCCTTAACCCTCTATGCTCCGGGGGTCCCTTACGAGGGAAATATCAAGGTCCGTGACGTCGGAGTGACGTGGGGCCGCCTTCCCGTGGGCTCACCACCTGCAGGAGGGACCGTAAGGGACGGTGCTGTGAGGATTGGGCAGCAGTCGAAGGCGGGGGCCTGCTTAGACTGCTGCCCCCGCGACCCGAATTACGGATAAGCGGAAGAAAATGAATGAATGAATGAATGAATGAATGAATGTCTGACATCTGTCAGTCCTGCATCCTCCTGCATGTTTGACCAAACTCACATGCACCTGACTATTTGTTTTTACCCCCACAAAGTTCTTATTAATTAGCATAGCATACTTTCTATATGCTAGTAACTGCTATCATAAACCTGACCAGCAGAAAGCATTAAGTAAAGATAAATTAATGAGCATGAGGAATTGATGAGTCCATTCCACTGTGTCCAAAACAAAACAATAAAGTCCGTCTTTCTTTGTCCTGCAAGGTTCGTAGGTGAACATAATCTTGTGAACCAACTTGTAAATGTAGAACTCTAACAATCTGGCACATTTAACACATTTGGAAAAGCAAACACATAGGCTTTGAATAAACCAAAGATGACACATTAATCAAGTCATTTTCATCAGTTAGGAAATAAATTACAGATGATACATTTAAGCCAGTGAATGATTTTACTTGCTCCTTGCTTTCTATGTCTTTGTTCGCAATGACATGTTTATGCATTGCCATTGCACCATGCTGTATGCTGTGTTTTATTTCAAATGTTTTACTTTGCTTTTGCCTGTGTGAAAGGTAGATGTGCTGGAGGGTTTATGAAGTCATGCTATTGATTCAGCCCTCGGAGAGCTTCAAAGACTGACCATTATCTGAGAGGCCTCATTCAGAGATTGACCTTTCTGAAAAACGCAATGACTTGCAGGTAATCATATCAGTTCTGTTGCATTCTCTCACCGTTCAAAAGGCTACAGAACCACAGGAAGCTTTCTGATGTGAGAATTAAGCAACAAGACCTGCCATAATACATTTTTAACTTGCACTACATTAGTCTTTCAAAGGCAAAGATAATTAAACATGTTGTTTAATGCAAACTGATTCTGTGTGGACATTTTTGAACACTTTGCTATGTTTAGTTCAAAAGAATAGATAGATAGATAGATAGATAGATAGATAGATAGATAGATAGATAGATAGATAGATAGATAGATAGATAGATAGATAGACAGACAGACAGACAGACAGACAGACAGACAGACAGACAGACAGACAGACAGACAGACAGACAGACAGACAGACAGACAGACAGAGACAGACCAGGGTTATGCAGCTTATTACTAAATGAAATTAATAGATCATGCTCCTATGTTACACTGCAGGATTGTCAACACAGTCAGCAGAAGGAAATAGATCACATACCAAATGACTGGATGCTTGCCTGGATGAGTTCCTCCCAGGAAGCTCCTTTAGTAAACTGTCCCAGAGTGCAGCTCATGATGGTCGGTGTCCTGACTATAATTTGCCTAAATTGAGTTGTTGAGCAGTTGATCCAGCATGTGGATGTAAACAGCACAGAGATATCTATGTCCATTCCAGTGGAATGAACATAGGAGTGGGTGAAAGAAGGCACATGCTGGCTCTGTGTTTGTGTGCGTGTGTGTCTGTGCGTGCGTGTGTGTGTGTGTGTGTGTGTGTGTGTGTGTGTGTGTGTGTGTGTGTGTGCGTGTGTGTGAGTGAGCACACAAGTGACTGATGTTTTCTGTCAATAGAATGCTGGCAAAATAGATAGAATAGAGACTAAACACAAAAGAGGAGAGACATAAAAAGCAAAAATACAAATAAAAGAAATCTGTCATACTTCCTTTTTTGATTGACACTTCTTAACAAAATGTCTTCCAAATTTTTCTTTTTCTTTTTCTTTTTATGAGATAGCCTTTAAGAGTGTCTTTTACTGGAAAATGCTACATAATACAAAGCAATATTTAGTTTGGGTAACAGGCCACATGTTCAGAGCTGATGTGGTTGCTGGAGGCAGAAGATGACGTGTTGAAACAGATGACTGCAGATGGGCTGCAACTGAACAGGTTTGCATTCAAATGCTCATCAGTGAACAGTTAACAACCTCAATAATGATGAAACTATAATGAATGGACATTCGGTGTCCACGAGATGTGGATGGTTCCCTTCTGAGCCTGGTTCCTAACAAGGTTTCTTCCTTATATAATCTCAGAATGTTTTCCATTGCTGTTGTGACCACTGGCTCACTCATTAAGGATAAACATATAAAGACTAATTTATAAATCGGTAATTGTAAAATATTTCTTTCTATAAAGATGCTTCAGGAAAATGTACACTGTTAAAAGCATTACAAAATGCAGTGAATTGAAAGCAATATCCCCAATAAAAATCTGGAAAATGCTATAAATATTATTTGAAGAAAAGCATTCAGTGTAGTACCAGATGTGTTGAGATGAGTCCATCATGAGTGGGAGAGACGGCTCTGTGTGTACAACAGATTTCTGTAAATAGTTACATAATAGTTAATCACATTCACCACATTTTGTATGAAATGTATGAAGCTACCAATGAATTGTATAGACTTCATTATCTGTCCTTTTTTTTTTTTTATACTTCCCAGAAACAGGTCTAGTCACTTTTATAATCACTGCAGTACATTAAGTAAAAGTCTACTTTTGAAAAGCAGAGATAACTGTGATACACTTATTGATTGGTTTCTTTTGAGCTCACAGCTCCAGGGTCTCTGGTTTAATTTTGAGCTCAAGTTAGTGTCTGTGAAATGTTGCACGCTTTTCCCTTCACATAGGTTTCCACTTGGTTTGTTCCTATCGCTGTCCAAAAATATGCAGGTAAGTAGAAATGATGTCCTGCAATGGACTAAGTGTTAGATGAATGCTAAAAGGCGGGACCAAAAAACAGAGAAGAAGAACAAACCATGAGGACATGGGACTGTGGACACTAACAACAAACATAAGAGAGTGAGTGAGATGAACAGTGAGTCTATACGACAGGGTGGAGAGAGGAGTTGTGGTATTGTATGAGAAAGTCAGGTGTAGCAGAGAAGTATGTGAGGGTTGTGCAGGACATGTATGAGGAGAGTGTGACAGCAGTGAAGTGTGCAGAGGAATGACAGACTGGTTCAAAGTGGAGGTTAGACTGCATTAAGGATCGGCCCTGAGCCCTTTCCTGTTTGCAGTGGTGATGGCCAGGTTGACGGACGAGGTCAACAGTGCAAAGTAATGGAGAGTGTGTTAGAGAAGTGAAGAAAAGAGTGCAGGCAGGGTGGAGAAGAGTGGCAGGAGTGATTCGTGATAGAAGAGTGTCTGTGAGGGTGAAAGTGAAAGTGTATAGGACTGTAGTAAAACCTGTGTTGTTGTATGGTAAAGAGACAGTGGCATTGAGTAAAAGACAGGAGGTGGAGCTGGAGGTAGCAGAGCTGAAGATGTTGAGTGTTTTTTTGGGAGTGACGACGATGGACAGGATTAGAAATTAGTTTATTAGAGGAACATTGCATGTAGGACGTTTTGGAGACAAGGTGAGGGAGGTGAGGTTGAGATGGTTTGGACATGTGCAGAGGAGGGACATTGAGTATATCAGTAGGAGAATGCTGAGGATGGAGCCACCTGGAAGATGGAAAAAAGGAAGGCCAAGAAGGAGGTTTATGGATGTGGTGAAGGAAGACATGCAGGTAGTTGGTTTGAAAGAGGCAGATGTAGAGGACAGGGGGTGGTATGAAAACGGATGATCCGCTGTGACGACCCCTAATGGGAGCAGCTGAAAGAAGTAGTAGTCAATAAAATTAAACAATAAAAGTCATTAATTAACAGGGGTGGGAAGTAACGGAGTACAAATACTTTGTTACTGTACTTAAGTAGATTTTTTTGGTATCAGTACTTTTTACTTTTACTCATTACATTTTTACACAAATATCTGTACTTTTTACTTCTTACATTTTCAAAACCGGCTCGTTACTTTAGTTTTAATCTATTGATTTGGTGAAATATTTTTTTATTTTCACTGCGTGCCAATTTCAGCCGAACAACCGATTTCCTGTCATTGGGTGTCTTTTTCAATCCACTGGTGTATAAAGTCCTGACCCTCACTCACCACAGATGTAGACTAGTTTACGGAGCTAAGAATCAGCAGGCAGAAGGCAGTAAGAAGTTTGGGGTTAATGTGGATGAGACAGAGGGAGTCAGTGATGTAAACATGACTGAGAACAGACACATTCCTGATAATCATCATCTTTTCTCTGCTTGTGTTCTATATGTGGATCTTCAGCCTGGATACATTCATTAGGTAACAACATTTTTTATTTGTTTTGTATTAATATATATATGTATATGTATGTATGTATGTATGTATGTATGTATGTATGTATGCATGTATGTATATATATGTATAATTTGGCTGTCAAAATAAAAATTATTGTAAACGGCACTAAATTTTATTAACGCTATCAATTCAGCGCTCATTTCTGTTTCACCATTTTTATAGAAAATGTAAATACATAAATAAATAACTAAATGAAAAAGAGGCGCAATTAAAACCTTTGGCAAAAAATACGTTTATCCACGACGTCCTTTCTTAGATATAAAATAAATAAATAAACTCCAGATAAAAATATTTTTAATCAGTAAACTTTTGTTTTATTTCTGCGCCAAGTCTCAAATCAAACACCAAATCAGCCATGTTTTACACAATTAACCCTCTGGGTGGCGTTTTGTGGGTTTTTTCCTCATAATGGTGACACAAAATTAAATTACTGTTCTTAAAATTATTTATTGATCGTACGGATAAAAACAATACATCATTCAAATCTGTAAAATGTCTATAATTTTCTATATACAGTGAGGAAAATAAGTATTCGAACACCCTGCTATTTTGCAAGTTCTCCCACTTAGAAATCATGGAGGGGTCTGAAATTGTCATTGTAGGTGCATGTCCACTGTGAGAGACATAATCTAAAAAAGAAAATCCAGAAATCACAATGTATGATTTTTAAACTATTTATTAGTATGATACAGCTGCAAATAAGTATTTGAATACCTGTCTATCAGCTAGAATTCTGACCCTCAAAGACCTGTTAGTCTGCCTTTAAAATGTCCACCTCCACTACATTTATTATCCTAAATTAGATGCACCTGTTTGAGGTCGTTAGCTGCATAAAGACACCTGTCCACCCCATACAATCAGTAAGAATCCAACTACTAACATGGCCAAGACCAAAGAGCTGTCCAAAGACACTACAGACAAAATTTTCCCCCTTCACAAGGCTGGAAAGGGCTACGGGGAAATTGCCAAGCAGCTTGGTGAAAAAAGGTCCACTGTTGGAGCAATCATTAGGAAATAGAAGAAGCTAAACATGACTGTCAATCTCCCTCAGACTGGGGCTCCATGCAAGATCTCACCTCGTGGGGTCTCAATGATCCTAAGGAAGGTGAGAAATCAGCCCAGAACTACATGGGAGGAGCTGGTCAATGACCTGAAAAGAGCTGGGACCACCGTTTCCAAGGTTACTGTTGGTAATACACCAAGACGTCATGGTTTGAAATCATGCATGGCACTAAAGGTTCCCCTGCTTAAACCAGCACATGTCCAGGCACGTCTTAAGTTTGCCAAGGACCATTTGGATGATCCAGAGGAGTCATGGGAGAAAGTCATGTGGTCAGATGAGACCAAAATAGAACTTTTGGGTCATAATTCCACTAAACGTGTTTGGAGGAAGAAGAATGATGAGTACCATCCCAAGAACACCATCCCTACTGTGAAGCATGGGGGTGGTAGCATCATGCTTCAGGGGTGTTTTTCTGCACATGGGACAGGGCGACTGCACTGTATTAAGGAGAGGATGACCGGGGCCATGTATTGCGAGATTTTGGGGAACAACCTCCTTCCCTCAGTTAGAGCATTGAAGATGGGTCGAGGCTGGGTCTTCCAACATGACAATGACCTGAAGCACACAGCCAGGATAAACAAGGAGTGGCTCTGTAAGAAGCATATCAAGGTTCTGGCGTGGCCTAGCCAGTCTCCAGACCTAAACCCAATAGAGCATCTTTGGAGGGAGCTCAAACTCCGTGTTTCTCAGCGACAGGCCAGAAACCTGACTGATCTAGAGAAGATCTGTGTGGAGGAGTGGGCAAAAATCCCTCCTGCAGTGTGTGCAAACCTGGTGAAAAACTACAGGAAACGTTTGACCTCTGTAATTGCAAACAAAGGCTACTGTACCAACTATTAACATTGACTTTCACAGGAGTTCAAATACTTATTTGCAGCTGTATCATACAAATAAATAGTTAAAAATCATACATTGTGATTTCTGGATTTTTTTTTTTTTTAGATTATGTCTCTCACAGTGGACATGCACCTACGACGAAAATTTCAGACCCCTCCATGATTTCTAAGTGGGAGAACTTGCAAAATAGCAGGGTGTTTAAATACTTATTTTCCTCACTGTATAAGCTTCCTGACTTGACTTGAAGAGGTGCAGTTTCCCCGGTATCACCTCATTAAATGTCCGTGTGGAAACATAGCAAAGGCTCTTAATGATGTCCACACATCTCTGCACTGATATAGCCTTTATATTTAATCGCTGTACATATGCTTACATACATATCACATGCTGTAAATATGATACATGTTTAACACCTCCAAGCTGCCAGTTTTGGGCACCTGAGCAAGCACTTAACTCACTACTGCTCATTTAGTAAATGAGATCATTAAGAGTCGCTCGGGATAAACACTTCCATGCCATTAGCGATCTATGATGAAAGACTTTCCTGGTTCGATTCTTACCTCTAGTTTCATATTGAACATTATAAGAAGTTTTTAAAAACAGAACAATAAAAGGTCATTAAAATTGGTTGCTGGTAAATCATGGTATATCAGTGGTGCAGGTGTTGGAGATGTGGTTCTTGTACCTGAGTCACTTCTCATAGACTTCGAGTAACTGAGAGAATTAACAGGAAGGAGAAGTTTTGACCCTCTACCATCATGATCTAAGAGAAAACAGTGGTCTCTTAACTATAGAAAAACCAAGAGTCAAATAAGCAAATCCTTGTTTGCCACCCCTCTGGTATGGTAGTGGTTAGTAATGTGGCCTCTGCTATCTGACTCACCCGGTTCAATTCCTACCCCTTAGCTATCCTTTAAATTGTTTAAAAAGTTTTATAAAAGAACCAAAAAAGGTCCTAAAAATCAGCTTCTTGCAGGAGATCCTGTGGCTCAATTGGAAGAGCTTTGCCTCTGGGTTAAGAGGTTGCTGGTTCAAACCCCGGCCAGGGCTCAAAGTTAAGCATGCAGAAGGTTCCGGTGACTGTAGTGAGGAAGGTGTCAGAAATGGCTGCATGGAAGGTTGGATGTGGACGGTTTCAGAGGGCGTATCCTGAACCAGGGGGGCAATATTCAGGCATCTGCCCCCCTGGCATCTGAGAAGCTGAAAACAGGGGGTTATGAAGCAAAAACATCCAAAAAAGTTTCAACATCGGCTCCTGCAAGAAACACAGAAAGCAGGATTCGAACCCTGAACCCCACCAACAGCAAAATACCAGTCTGAACCATCAGGAAGGACAGACTGTGTCAATTGTTAGAGCAGGTCTATCTTTTCTTTCAAACCATCAACACAAGAATATGATGCTAAAGACAGACTTAGGAAGCAAACCCATATCGTGACTAGCAGGGACAATGCAGGATTTGAACCCTGATTCACGCCATTAGCGAGGCACCAGCATTAACCCACTGAACCATCAGGAAGGACAAGCTGGGAAGTTTGTTTAGAGCAGGTCTATCTTTCTTTTTAACCCATCAAAACAAGAATATGAAGATGTGGGAATCAGAAATTTTACCTACCTCATGACTAGCAGACAGAAAGCCAGGTTTGAACCCTGACCACCAACATTAGCAAAGTACCAGCCTTAACCCACTAAGCCATCAGGAAAAAACAGGATGGGAAGCTTGATTAGAGCAGGTCTATCTTTCTTTTCAAACCATCAACACAAGAATTTAACGCTAAAGAAAGATGTAGGAAGCGAATACAGATGTAAGTAGCACAAGTTGAACCCACATTGTAAATAGCAGGAAAATAGCAGGATTCGAACCAAGATCCCCACCACCAGCGAGACACCAACATTAACCCATTGAAACATCGGTGAGGACAGGCTAGGAAGCTTGTTTAAAGCAGGTTTTCTTTTTTTTCAACCCATTAAAAAGAAAAATATATCGCTAAAGAAAAATGTAGGAAGTGAATCCTGATCGTGACTGGCAGGCAGAAAGCAGGATTCGAACCCTTCTTCTTCTTCTTCTTTCGGCTGCTCCCATTAGGGGTCGCCACAGCGGATCATCCGTCTCCATACCACCCTGTCCTCTATATCTGCCTCTTTTACACCAACTACCTGCATGTCTTCCCTCACCACATCCATGAATCTCCTCCTTGGCCTTCCTCTTTTCCTCCTACCTGGTGGCTCCATCTTCAGCATTTTTCTACCAATATAATTCATGTCCCTTCTCTGCACATGTCCAAACCATCTCAATCTCGCCTCCCTCACCTTGTCAACAAAACATCCTACATGTGCTGTCCCTCTAATAAACTTATTTCTAATCTTGTCCATCCTCGTCACTCCCAACGAAAACCTCAACATATTCAGCTCTGCTACCTCCAGCTCCACCTCCTGTCTTTTACTCAATGCCACTGTCTCTAATCCATACAACATCGCAGGTCTCACCACAGTCCTATAAACTTTCCCTTTCATTCTTGCAGATACTCTTCTATCACAAATCACTCCTGTCACTCTTCTCCACCCACTCCACCCTGCCTGCACTCTTTTCTTTACTTCCCTAACACACTCTCCATTACTTTGCACTGTTGACCCCAGGTACCTGAACTCCTCCACCTTCTCCACCTCTTCTCCCTGCAACCGCATCACTCCACTGCCCTCCCTCTCATTCACACACATGTACTCTGTCTTACTCCTACTGACTTTCATTCCCCTTCTCTCCAGCGCATATTTCCACCTCTCCAGGCTCTTCTCAACCTTCTCTCTACTCTCACCACAAATTACAATATCATCTGCAAACATCATAGTCCAGGGAGACTCCTGTCTGACCTCGTCCGTCAACCTGTCCATCACCACTGCAAACAGGAAAGGGCTCAGGGCCGATCCTTGATGCAGTCCAACCTTCACCCTGAACCAGTCTGTCGTACCTACTGCACACTTTACTGCCGTCACACTGTCCTCATACATGTCCTGCACCACCCTCACATACTTCTCTGACACACCTGACTTCCTCATACAATACCACAACTCCTCTCTCGGCACCCTGTCGTACGCTTTCTCTAAATCCACAAATACACAATGCAGCTCCTTCTGTCCTTCTCCATACTTCTCCATCAACATCCTCAAAGCAAATAAGGCATCTGTGGTGCTCTTCCTCGGCATGAAACCATACTGTTGCTCACAGATGGTCACCTCTTCTCTCAGCCTGGCTTTCACTACTCTTTCCCATAACTTCATGGTGTGACTGATCAACTTAATTCCCCTGTAGTTACTGCAGGTCTGCACATGTCCCTTATGTTTAAAGATCGGTACCAGCACACTCCTTCTCCATTCCTCAGGCATCCTCTCCCCTTCCAGAATCCTGTTAAACAATCTGGTTAAAAACTCCACTGCCATCTCTCCTAAACATCTCCACGCTTCTACCGGTATGTCATCTGGTCCAACCGACTTTCCATTCTTCATCCTCTTAATCGCTGCTCTCACTTCCTCCTTACTAATCCTATCTACATCCTGCTTCATCAACTCCACATCCTCCAACCTTCTCTCTCTCTGATTTTCCTCATTCATCAGCTGCTCAAAATACTCCCTCCATCTTCTCAACACACTCTCCTCACTAGTCAACACATTTCCCTCTCCATCCTTTATTGCTCTAACTTGCAGTACATCCTTCCCAGCTCGGTCCCTCTGCCTGGCCAATCGGTATAAATCCTTTTCTCCTTCCTTAGTGTCCAACCTCTTATACAGTTCCTCATATGCCTTTTTCTTGGCTTTCGCCACATCCCTTTTAACCTGCTGCCGCATTTCCTTGTACTCCTGCCTACTTTTCTCATCACTCTGTCGATCCCACTTCTGTTTTGCCAACCTCTTTCCCCTAATGCTCTCCTGCACTTCCTCATTCCACCACCACGTCTCCTTGTCTTGCTTTCTATTTCCAGATGTCACACCAAGTACTTTTCTAGCTGCCTCCCTCATCACTCCTGCAGTAGTTGCCCAATCATCCGGCACCTCTTCACCACCACCAAGCCCCTGTCTGACCTCTTCCCTGAACCTCACACTACACTCTTCCTCCTTCAGTTTCCACCATCTTATTCTTCTTTCAAACCTTACTTTCCTCCTCTTCTTCTTCGCCTCCAAAACCATCCTACAGACCACCATCCGATGCTGTCTAGCTACACTGTCCCCCGCCAACACCTTACAGTCTCCAATCTCCTTCAGGTTGCATCTCCTACACAGAAGATAATCCACCTGTGTGCACCTTCCTCCACTCTTATACGTCACCCTATGATCCTCCTTCTTCTTAAAATACGTGTTCACCACTGCCATTTCCATCCTTTTAGCAAAATCTACCACCATCTGCCCTTCCACATTCCTCTCCTTAAAACCATACCTACCCATCACCTCCTCATCACCTCTGTTCCCTTCACCTACATGCCCATTAAAGTCTGCCCCAATCACCAATCATTCTTTCCTAGGTACACCATCTACCACTTCATCTAATTCACTCCAGAATCTTTCTTTCTCCTCCATCTCACAGCCAATTTGTGGAGCATAGGCACTGATGACATTTATCATCATCCCTTCAACTTCCACCTTCAAGATCATCACCCTATCAGAAACTCTCTTCACCTCCGCTACACTCTTACTGTACGCTTCCTCCAGAATCACCCCTACACCATTTCTCTTCCCATCCACACCATGATAAAACAGTTTAAACCCACCTTCAATGTTCCTGGCCTTACTCCCTTTCCACTTGGTCTCCTGAACACACAACACATCTACCTTTCTCCTCTCCATCATATCAGCTATCTCTCTCCCTTTACCCGTCATAGTACCAACATTTAAAGTACCAACCCGAACCTCTACTCTCCTACACTGCTCCTTTTCCTGCCGTCTCTGTAGACGCCTTCCTCCTCTCCTTCTCCTCCTTCGGCCAACAGTAGCCCAATTTCCACCGGTACCCTGTCGGCTAACGATACCTGTGGCGGTCGTTGTTAACCCGGGCCTCGACCGATCCGGTATGAAATTCTCATTTGTGATCCGCATATTTGATTTGGCACATGTTCTACGCTGGATGCCCTTCCTAACGCAACCCTCCCCATTTACCCGGGCTTGGGCCCGGCACTAAGAGTACACTGGCTTGTGCCCCCCTAATGGCTGGGTTAAACATTTGATTCGAACCCTGAACCCCACCAAAAGCACGACACCTGATTTAACCCACTGAACCATCAGAGAAGACAGGCCAGGAAGTTTGTTTAGAGCAGGTCTCTCTACCTTTAAACTATCAACACAAGAATATAAAGCTAAAGAAAGATTTAGGAAGCAGGAACATAACCGACATCGCAACTAGCAGGATTCAAACCCTGATCCTTACCATCAGCCTTAATCTGATGAACCATGGAAGAGATCAGACTGGGATGCCTGTTTAGATGAGGCACAAGCCTTAAACCACTGAGCGACCACTGCTGAAAAGCACGTGTGCTTTTTGGACGGTTCATACTTTGTTTCATGCCAGCGCAGTAAGAAAGAGGGCATGTAGGACTGGCTTTGAAACCTTATCACCAGCGTGGACTATATTAAGGACCATGTTCAGGCACAAGCCTTAACTCACTGAGCTACCACAGAACTGTTATTTTTTTTTTTTTTGGTGGGGTTATCTTTCATTAAAGACCAGAAAATCAAGAAATTAATCCAACACAAAAAGGACAGAATTTAAATGTTTTCAGAGTGGACAAGGTCCAGAAGTTTTATTTACCAATACAGGAACCAGCTCGACCAGGAATCAAACTTTCAAACTCATCCTCGTGGGGACCCTGACATTAACCCACTAGGCTATCGCTATCACATCCATCCATCCATCCATCCATCCATCCATCCATCCATCCATCCATCTATCTATCTATCTATCTATCTATCTATCTATCTATCTATCTATCTATCTATCTATCTATCTATCTATCTATCTATCTATCTATCTATCTATCTATCTATCTATCTATCCATCCATCATGATGTGAGGTCCAGTTAACAGCTAAAACAAGTACCAGTAATAACTACTTTTTACTTAAGTACATGTCTGAGTCAAAACTTCTTTACTTTTACTTGAGTAAAAAAAGTATAATCAGTATTTTAAAAACATTTAATTCAATTCATTTTTATTTGTATAGCGCTTTTAACAATGAAAATTGTCTCAAAGCAGCTTTACACAGATAATGTGTTGATTAAATGTAAATATGTTCTTTGTAAGTAAGTTTGTCCCTGATGAGCAACTGTGGCAAGGAAAAACTCCCCGAGATGGCATAAGGAAGAAACCTTGAGAGGAACCAGTCTCAAGAGGGAACCCATCCTCATCTGGGTTGCACCGAATGTCCATTTGAAGCAGATATACAATGTTGCGGGATACAGTGATGATGATCAGAAGCTAACTGTATTCCTGAGTCAGTGTAGCAGACTGTTGACATTAACTACAGTCCAAATCCATCCTCAAAGCTCCTGTTCTTACTCCGGAATTTCATGGCACCCAAGGCGTTGATGAGAAACCGTAAAACATGAGGATCTGTACTTCTACTTAAGTAAAGGATGTGTGTACTTTTGCCACCTCTGTTAATTAACCACATAAAACCTTGATTCAATTTATAAAAATACATTTATTACATTGATATAAAACTACAACTTGAATATAGATTTCAGCAAATCATGACAATTGTATTTTTCTGCTATAATCTTCATGCTCTCAGATGCCTTGATGGTCCAAAGAAGAATCAGGATATCAGATAGAACAGATCTGTTTATAAGAAAAAAAAAAAAAAAAGAAAAGACATGAAGCATATCATTATTTATACTTGGTGCTAACTGCTGACATTTCAAAACACGATTCTGAAATTTGGACAGCAGAAGCTTCATTTCTTAATCACCATTTTGTTTAACCGTTTGAGCAAACATCTGTTTCGTTTTACCTGCAGCTGTTGGGATCCTTTCTGTCTTTACAGAAGAGATCTGCTGTTTGGAGAAGATGCTTGCTGAAGTGTTGCAGTTGTGATAGTGATGATTCAGTGCTGAGATGCACAAACCAGGACTTTGGAAAACACTCAGCAACCTATCAGGGCAAAACAAACAGCAAGAAAGTACGCTTTCTGATAAGGACTGACACACCCAATAGCTTTTTTCTGATTCAGGCTCTGCAGGGCATCATTACCTTCTTGCTTTTCTGGATAATGTGCTTTGAATCAGACTCATTAAGAAGAGTCATCATTAGGTAACGGTTGAGAAGTTTGTCCAGCATCAGCTCCTTTAGAACATCCTGAGCAACCAAGCCATCCCATAATGCCATGTTTCCAAGCAACTGCAAAAGCAGGAAAGGTTTGACATGAATTAATAACTATCTATAAAATTCTGGAATTAACTGATATCGTTATATATTTAGTAAATATTTGATTCAGCCCAAACATGACCAGCAACATCTTTCTGGACCATGTTCAAAACTATTAACCAAAACACTAAATCAATGCAATTCAATGTAATTATTATGGTAGAAAGTTTTTGAAGCTTTCCCCAGATCTGTGCCCTGACACCTTCCTGTCTCTGAGCTCTACTGTGTGGCTTGGCAGTTATATATTGTATACGTGTGGTCAGGTGTGTGCTTTTCAAAACCCTTTAATTCACTTGCCGATCTGAATGTCGAAATGTTCAACATCAAAAGTTTGAAAACTACTTTTATCTAGACTTCAATCATTTTTGTTCTTCATTCTAGTGAATTTAATGGTAAGATGTTAGTTCCTCCAAACAACCAGTTGAAATACTTTTTCCATGCCCTTTTGCAAAACTTTTTTTTCAGACATTTCTTTCTGACCTTGTGATCCAGTTCATCACAGCCGAGCTGTCTGATTTTAAAATAACACTCGGGCTTTAGGTCATTGTCATGTTGTATGGTGAAGCATGTCCAATTAGCCATAGTCCCGACGGAATTGCATGCCGTTAAATAATAAAATGGTGGCCATGTTGGATAAGCCACTAAGACTCCTACAGTCCTTGCTTCAAAACCATTAAGATTCTACCTCCATGATTGTATGTGGGTTTGAGGCAGTCTGCTAACATCATCTCTCCTGTTCTTAATCTTATTGAAGGTCTCCTTTTATAGCTTAAAATATCAAGATTTGGAATCATCTGTCCACAGATCTTTCTTGAGGTCATAAACAATAAACGACTAGGTGTTTCCGAACTTTTGACAGGCACGATATGTTCATAGTGTGACTGTTTTAGTAAAAAATTATATATAAAAAAAGAATAAAAGATCTCCCTGTGTGCTGTACAGTTGTTCTGCTTCTCTCGTATTATTCCAGATGCCTGGAATAACAATAAATATGTAATAATAAAAAATAAAGTAACAGCAGAATAACATCGCCACCTACTTGATATTTATCACATTTGAGATTAATTCAACGAATACGAATATTCCGCGGTGACATTCTTGCTGTGTTCTAGCATGACCTCGTGCTCTAATTAAGTTGGAAACTGATGTTGGTAATACTGATGTAACGCAATATAGTGATTTATTTGTCATTTTTTTATAGTGTAGAACTTTCTGCATGTCACTAGTCATAGGCAGCAATCTTTATGTATTGTACTGCACATTTTACCACACTGTGAAGTTTCTGTTCTGGCATATAGCACATCTGTTCATGCAGTTTTAGATATATTTCTTAGCTACTAAAAGATGTTTTCAGTAACAGGCAGTTTTGAGAAAGATGAAGAGAACTTATCATGGCTGTCAGTGCACATTCAGAGCTGTACGATCTAAGCGCACCATCACTGTGATTACAGCACAAATTATATACAGTATGTTCAAACTAAGATCGACCTCTGCCCTGCATCTACAACCAACCAGCAGGGCATATGAGTATGTTTTTTGATGGATGCCAAATATTCCGATGCCTTACTCCTCCCCTATCAGAAAATTAACATAAACGTCTACGGAAATGAATGTCTTTCAAATAAACCTGAGAAACTCATAGCTGTTATTTAAAAATCAGCTTTAAAAAATCTACTTTCAGATTTATATTTATAGGGGTTGGATGTCTGTAGTGCATCTGTGACCAGGACAAGTCTTTGTGGTGCATCGGGATCCAATCAGTATCCAAGATAATGTCGGCATACCACCACGAAGGATGTATTACATCAACAAGAAGTAACTGTGAACACAAGTGGAAGCTGTTTAAAAAAAGATGTGCAAGTACTAATCCAGATCGTCTCCAAAAAAAAAAAAATCATAGCAGCCTAATTCACTGCAGAACTGAATGTGCACCTCAACACTTCAGGAGCTTCAAAGTGCCAATATTCATGGTATAACAATCAAAACTTTGGTCACTCATGCCAATGCCAAACACTAGTTTCAATCGTGCCAGCAGCAGTAACCTTGGACAATGGCTGTGGACAATGTGTACAAATGTACTTTTCTCTAATAAGTTAGCCTTCACTGTCTTTCCCACATCTGGGAGAGTCCAGAAAAAAGCATACTACCCGGATTGTTTTGCGCCAAGAGTGTCCTGTGAAGGATCTACACTATAAATAAATGATTGTGGTCTAAAACCTGGTGTTTCAGTTTTATTCTCAAACCCCTGTGCATCCCTAATGAACAAGCGAGAGGTGACTGTGGGAAGAAACTAGTATGAGAAAGAAAACTGCGCTGTGATTTAGACACAAACTGTTCTTCGGGAATGTGATCTTCAGGGTGGCTCTGTGGGACACTGCACACTTTACATGCATTCAGAAATCAAGAGTTAGTTCTACTCGGTTTAGGACGGCTCTTTTTGCTGCGAGTCTCAGTGGAGAACTGAAAAATAGTGTACCTTAACAGCCCTCCAAAACTGCTCATTCTGAAACTGGAACTGTGGGGAGGTCTTGTCATTCAAATAACTAAAATATACAAAACAAATACATAATGTTACAAAGCATTCATTTGTCAAGGAGGAGTGAAAGAAAAGAGCATTCATGGTCTCCTTTGCTTTCAGTGCTGCTGTTTAATTACAGCCGTGGTCAAAGTTTTAAGTATGAAACACCTACTAATTTTCACAAAGTTCCTCAGTTTTATGATGGCAAGTTGTATTTACTCCTGGATGCTAGGCAGAGTGATCAGACAAATTGCAATTTATTGTAAAGTCATCCTTTGCCAGGAAAATGTAATGCACCCCCAAAAAAACATTTCCACTGTATTTCAGCCCTGCCACTAAAGGACCAGCTGACATCACGTCAGTGATTCTCTTGTTAGACTGGAGATTACTTTTTCATGCCGAGAATAACAGACAGGAATCTATAAAAGGAGTGTGGAGCTTGAAATCATTGTTTTTCCTCTGTTAAACAGTTACCTGCAATTTAAAATGTGCAGTCAGCATTGCTTTGCACAAAAAGGATTCCCACGAAGGATATTGTTGCTAGTAAGATTGCACCCAAATCAACCATTTATTAAATAATCAAGAACTTCAAGGAGAGAGGTTTAATTGTTGTGACTTGAGGGCACGCAAGAAAGTACAGCAAATGCCAGGAGCATCTCCTAAAGTTGATTTAGCTGCGGGATCAGGGCACCACAAGTGCGGAGCTTGCTCAGAAACGGCAGCAGGCAGGAATGAGTGCATCTGCGGGTACAGTGAGGCGAAGACTTTTGGAAAAACTTCAGGGAAAGACTCTGATATTCTGCAAAAGGTACTGCTGAGGACCGCAGTAAAATCATTTTCTCTGATGAATCCCCTTTCCGATTGTTTGGGGCATCCGGAAAAAAAAGCTTGTATGGAGAATGTGAGCACTACTATCAGTCCTGTATCATGCCAACAGTAAAGCATCCTGGGACCACTCATGCATGGGGTCGTTTCTCAGTCAAGGGAGTGGACTTAATTGAAAGTGTCAACTAAATGGGTTAGGGAACAAAATATCAAAATTAGGGGTCCATTGAGAACTTGTGGTCAATCCTCAAGGAGCAGGTGAACAAACAAAAACCCACAAATTCTGACAAAACCCAAGCATTGATTATGCAAGTATGGGCTGCCATCAGTCAGGATGTGGCCCAGGAGGTGTAATTGTAATCGAATTGCAAAGGACTTGAACAAGAAGGACCAACACTGCAAATATCCACTGTTTGAAAATGCTTAATAATAATCCTTTGACACTTATGGAATGCTTATAATTATACTTCAGTAAATCATAGTAACATTCTCAAAACGTTTGGCCACGATAGTACAAGGCTGATACACAGCACACACATACAATACACAGCATGAGAGTGTGCGAAATGGAAAGCGCAACATAATTTAGACAGAGAAATTAGATACTTTTCTGATACCTATTGTACAATGAAATTTGACTTCACTTGATTCTTTTTTTAGGGGTAAATACAAGTGCATTTTATAAATACTAATAAAAATACCTATTTACAAAAGTACACTTTTTTTTTTACAGTTTGTTGAACAGCACAACTACATCCCAATATGATTTTCCCAATTATATTAAAGTAGAAAACATGATTCTTTATGAACATGTCAACTGCATTATTATCCATATAAATATATATTTCTATAATGTCAACGTGTTGATCAGCCTGGCTAATGATCCCTGCTTAGAACACTATTATAAAACTCCATTTATTTCATTGAAACAATACTAATAAATAATGTCTACACAAATTATAATACAATACTATGTCTAAAAGACGTCCAGTATTGAGAAAGGAATAGTGAATTACATTCATACCTTTTAGGATAAAGAGGGATAAATACATCATTGTCCACAGCAGTCCTGAGTCTCTGAATAATAGCTTCGAGAAAAGCCTGCGAGGGATCATATATAGACCTCTTTAGTTATTATAATGGAGGCCATTTACTTCACAAGAGCTGTATAATACTGCAGAACTATACCTTCACAGGCTTGCTCTGTTCACCATCAAAAACACAGTAATCCTCCTGTATCCTCTTGCATAGTGATGTGAGACACTGAGACTGATGCAGAGACGATGGGTCCCAAACAAGCTCCACAAAACCTTTGGGGTTAAACAAGCAAGCTAGATTAACTACGATTTTTCTAAATGAGATTTGATGTATAAGAGCAGTGTGTAATGACATGATATATCAAGATTGAAATGCCCATTTAAAGACAATTCTCTGTAACTTTATGGTTTAGGCCCTCCTGAAAGCTTTAATGATGAGTAATGAATTACACCATTTACTGTAGATTTTTGTTTATAATTATCCTTAATATTGTAGAACACTAAACAAAACAAGAGAACAAATAGAACAAAACAAAGTCAGTTCATTTACATTATAACAGCTACAAAAACAAATAAAAAAAATATATACTGTTGCTTGAACTTAATTAGCCAATAAAATGTCTTATGAAGATACATCTTGTATCTTGTGAAGATCGACCTATAAAGCTCTGTACCTGAACACAATGGCCAATTGGGACAACATTTTGGGATACGATAGAAACAATGACATGATATGTGCTTCTAATATCACATCACATCACATCATGAGAAACTTATCCACCAGCTACTTCAGATTCAGAAATTCGGTGTTTCTATTGTAAGTTAAACATTAATAATAATCATCATCATCATCATCATCAAAAGATGATGCGGTTCTCTTTGGTAAGAAGAGTGTTTTGATACATCGCCTATTTTCATTGCTCTTTTTAGAGAAACTTAGAATGAAGTATAAATAGGAAAACATTTTAATTACATTCAGAATTTCTTTGAGTGCTACTATTTATGGTTGTATTTTCTAAGGATACTTTTTTTTAGAATTAATAAAATGTAGATCATGAAGTTTTAGAAATTGTGCTCATGTTAAATTATATATACAGTATATATTTTTTAAATCAAGGGTGCTGATTATTTGTGACTCCAAATAACTACAATAACTGCAATATAAACTTGAAATAGGAACATTGAACAATACAATGCTACCACTGCTAACTAAAGGTAACAACATCTGTATATAACTGGCATTTACCTCGGATTTTGGGCAGGATGGCTTTTTCTATTATAGCAGGCAGAGTTTTCTCATCAATATTCTCAGATGCTTCGTAGCCTTGTCCATGACAGAACTGCTCGACAGCAGAGTACCATGGCAGTGCTTCAAAATCGTCACCTTCAGCCTAAAAAATGCATAACAAATCACTAACTGTTGTTTTTCCATAAAAACACACAAAAAAAAAAAAAACAAGTAGAACTTTGGTAATCACAAACAAGTTTGGATTGTCTTGGTAAAAAAAATTTTTATATGCTTAATACTCTTATAATTTGCTTCAAAACATAAGTGAAGGAAAAAAAAATAATTGGGCATTTGACCTTGCTGTGACCTTGGACAGATTAAAGATGTATAAATGGATCATTGGATGGACACAGGGATTACCAACCCCAAAAACATGCTAAATATATAAAAATTGCAGTAAGATCGAAATATACAAAATCATTATACTGCAAAAAAAAAAAATTCTATTAAATTGCAAAACAAGCTCTTTGCACAGCCCCCCTTAAGTGGTTCAAAAAGATTTACAGCTAATGTAGATGTTTCAAAATTAAGCCATTCCTTCTGACTTAAATCTGTGCTTTGGGTCATAGTGCTGAAGGTGATCACCCTTCCCTTGCTTTACTATAGTGATGGTGTTCTTTAGGTCATGAGATCAGAATCAGAATTAGAATACTTTATTGACCCCATAGCGACATTTTTTAAATACAGTGGAACCCCGAAACCCGTCACCTGTCATGACTTGCGAAAAATCGAATAAGTCGCGAGAAGCCGCAAGTCGCTGTACAGTCCGGAGTAACATTTCAAATCAGAGTTTGTACTAATAAATTATATAGAAATGTTTGAAAAAAATTTTATTATTGTATTATTCATTTAAAGTTGTTAATTAAACATTAACGACAAGTAATTCACAATTTTTGTTGAGTTTACAGTACATGTACAATTCCGCTTTATGGATTATGCACAGAAATAAATGTGAGAATTTCTCATGTCACATGGGGCATGTGATCCTCACAAGCCCCATCAAAAAAAGCTTCTGTACATTAATGGTTAATAACAATTTTTTACATTTTATCTTTTATGTTTTTTGAGCTTCTTTAACATTTCTGGTTTATTTTTTTTACTTGACATTTGTTGATTACTGTATAACATTAAAGGTGGAATAAGATCCGAAATAATTTGAGTTTCATATTGGATTGGTTAAAAAAAAAAAAACAACCCAGAGAGGCAGGACATAACATTGTGCAGCAATCGTTTGCTTACTTTTAAGGTGGCTAGACATGGTTTTGGGAAATACATTACAATAATAAATAAGAAAATGATCAAGAAGTATAATTTCTGTCTGATCAACGTTAAAAGTATAAAGA
This sequence comes from Silurus aristotelis, assembly GCF_946808225.1. Taxonomy (NCBI): domain Eukaryota; kingdom Metazoa; phylum Chordata; class Actinopteri; order Siluriformes; family Siluridae; genus Silurus; species Silurus aristotelis. Next base: position 21,183,783 of record NC_139582.1, on the reverse strand, counting down.
GAAGTGCAGATAAGATCAGTTTAACAAGTGGACATGGTTAGATTTCCGGTGAGGTGGCTGGATGTGTAATAAAATCAGAACGCCCACACATTTACAATAGAACAATAATGTCTTTCAATAAATGTTACTGCTTACAGAATTGTACAGTATTTGGGAGCAAAGACGCTGTTATAGCATATATGTGTTAGCATTGTTTAAATCACCCTGGATATTAAAAAAAAAAAAAATTCTATTTTATATATATATATATATATATATATATATATATATATATATATATATATATATATATATATATATACACACACACACATATATATATATATATACACACACACATATATATATATATATACATACACATACACACACACACACACACACACACACACACACACACACACACACACACACACACACACACAAATAGGAGCAAAAACCTTTATAAAACCTGGAATAAAGTGAGAAACTCTATGTGAAATATGATACCTTAAGAGGGTTCCAGCCAATGAGCTGGCATCGTATTAAAGGGGCAAGGAGTTTAGGGAGACACAAACTGATGTAGGCGTTGGTATAAGTTTCCGGAAACGATACACGCCACTCATTAAACCTCGAGAGTATTTTCTTTACATCCGAGAAGTCGTCCTGAACATCAGAAAAAATCTCCTGTCCTTGCTTCACTATGTCCTCTGTGGAACAGAAACAGAGATTCTCTATAATCTATAATATCTATAGATGTATAAATGTAACTGTTTTGTCAAGGGAAATATAAGGTGCTATGAAGACGCACTTCTTTTACTCTGCAGTTCTGCCTCCTGCTCTGCTGTTGGCTCCAAATCAGCTGGGATGCTCCCACAATCTTCCTCCAAAAACTCACTGGAATATGAGAAGAGATCTTCAAGTCAAATATGTCTTATTAATTGGCTGAGCACAAACAGCCTCCAGAACAGCTTTAAAGAGCTTTAGCGCAGAATTTACACAGTCTCTAAAACTGTACTAGGGTGAAAAATGGCATTCTTCTAAAACTCACTTACAAATATATTCCCTGGACTAGTGTTTTGATATTGGTAGAGGAGAGTGTATGCTGTGCAAAAAATTCCCTGTAGGTGTTCAATTGACTTATGGTTTAGTAACTGTAAAAGATAAAGCATCAGATTTACATTAATTTCACTCTCATTAAAACATTCAGTGAGATCTTGTGACCTGTGTAGGGGGACAGTTTCTATCCTTAAAGACACCACCGTGCTTATCAATATAGAAATGTGTCATGGAGAAAAGTGCCAGAATAACTTTGTATTGAACTGCAGTGACTCTTTTCTCTAAGGTGACAACTAGTACCAGCAAATAGTGGCCACAACATTTAAGCTTTTCCTTTATCCTTTCTATTATACACACTAAAGCTGTATATTTTCTGAATACATCATTTTCCTCAATACACGTACCTGCTGCATTTACATTTCTTAAGCAATAAATTGCTGTATAATGCTGAATTGTCTCTCACCTGTCTTTAGCTTTATTGTTTTTCTCCAGTGCTTCTTCGCTGCTGGGTGGATTCGTGCTGTCTGCAGAAGGAAAAATATAACAGCTATATGATAAATAATTTACTAATAGAGGATGAGAAATCTATCTATCATAAGTCTATGGTTCTTTGTGCTGGTTAATGTATAATGTCTAACAAGCACTCGTCGTGTACAGGTTAGATTCTTTCTCCGAGGGGGAGTGGTGGCTCCAGCGGTTAAGGCGCTGGGTTGCTGATCGGAAGGTCTGGGGTTTAAGCCCCGGTATCGCCAAGCTGCCACTCTTGGGCCCTTGAGCAAGGCCCTTAACCCTCTATGCTCCGGGGGTCCCTTATGAGGGAAATATCAAGGTCCGTGACGTCGGAGTGACGTGGGGCCGCCTTCCCGTGGGCTCACCACCTGCAGGAGGGACCGTAAGGGACGGTGCTGTGAGGATTGGGCAGCAGTCAAAGGCGGGGGCCTGCTTAGACTGCTGCCCCCGCGACCCGAATCACGGATAAGCGGGAGAAAATGAATGAAAGGATGAATGAGGATGAGAAAGCTACAGTGGTAGATGATAAAGGAAACAATAATAGATGCAATAATTAATCCAGAGTTGAAAGTAAATCAAGTGATGCTCATGAATTTGTCCATTATTTGCATAGTTGCAGCCAATAAAAGAATATTAAAAAAATTGGCTGTAACATATCACACATAAAATAGATTTCTTAAAAAAAGTAAAAAAAATAAAAATCTTTGTCTTGATGCTATGTTTGACTTCATTGCTTTTTAACACATACTGTACAAAGGGGTCCAAATTTTAAGTTTTAAAATTATGAAGAATATTTTTTTTTTAAAGTAAACAATAAGTTAGTAAATGATCATGGGATACTCAGCATATGAACAGCTTTGCACAAAAGCAGTTCTGTTTTATCTCCTATTAAAGCATACATTCCGACGATATATTTGATCTACAGTGGATATAATTGGTCATGAAAAGTTGTGTTAAATAAAAACAAAAAGAATGCAATTTTCACAAGTGAAAACCCCACTACAGTTTGTGTACTCCAACAGCAGATTTAACAGTGAATAAATCTTACCGTTTCAAAATTGGGTGACATCAAACACATTTTACAACAAACCAATCAAGGTACAGCTAAAGTGTTATTTTTGTAAATGCATAGAACATATGAATCCTTTCAGCCTTTGCTTTTGTGATCGGGACAATGGAATTTTTAAACTTGACCATTAAAAAAAGGAGTGAGAAAAATAAAATGTGTGAAATAAAAATGTATGTTGAAAAGAAAAAAAAAAGAGGTACATTTCAAAAGACCAATATCCTCGTAACAAAAGCCATTTTTAATAGCCATTTTGTATTTTATGCCTTTTGAGGCTTAAGAAAACAAAACAAAAAACTAGGTTCATCTGCTCGTTTATAAAATTATTCCTAATGTGAACATGTGCAATGTGCAATGTGCAAACCTTCCACTTACAGGTTAACTGCTGAAGGTATCTGGACTGTTCCTGCACCGTGTTCCTTCTCTGAGACCACAGCGCCTCCGCCTGGCTTATATACAGATTGTGCATGTCCAGCTCCACTGAATTTATCAGCTGCATCTGTAATAATTATTACATTCTACATTTTAGCTGAATGAAAATGCATCGCTGTAGCCTTCTACCTCATACCTAAAGATTTGATTTCAAATAAAGATGTTTTTGAAGTATGACACCTGTCCTGACCTTCTCCGACAGGCACTCCACCAGGTTCTGCGTGAAGGCGTTCATGTTGCGGTAGAAGAGGAGCTGGCTGTCAGCAGGATGGTTCTCTAGGTTCTCTACAGAACTCCTTGCACTTTCTATATCCTGCTGCATCCTCCTAAGCTCAGCTTCATGTGCCCTCTGCACCTCCTTCAGAGATTCCAGCCTATAGAGATACAAATACATGCACAAGTATGTAGTCAAAGCTGTGCGTGTTTAGTCAATTTATGTTTATCTGTGCAGCACCTTTAACAATAAAAACTGTCTGAAAGCAAAAAAAAGATCACGTTTGATTAAACATAATTGAGGGAACAGTTACGAACGGGAATCAGCTCCGTTACAGCAGACCAGTGTTTGAAACTGATCACATACACTTGCTTCAGTGTACATTAATAACAGCAGGTTTGTAGTTTTGTGTTTTAAAAACCTCGTTCTAGTACTAAAACTACACAGGCATCCATTCAGTACAATTATTACTGTTAATGTAGGTTAATGCCAACCATTCATACTTTTAATCATTACTATGAGGAGAATAAAAACTTACTTTCCAGTGATTCGCTTCTTTATGATATCAATGCTGATTGGTGAAAGAGTCTTAGGAATGTCAACCATTTTCTTCTGCTGGAGAGGATTGAAATCCTTTCTTCCTTTCTTCTAAAAAAATTATAGAAAATAGATGCTAAAAACTGAAAACAGTTCAGTCCCCCCCTGAAGAAAAAAACCCCCAAAACAGTGACATTCACCTGGTATCTTTTAACACCTTTTCCTATCTGCTGCTCTTCCCAGAGGTGATGGTCCTCTTCCTGGCTATCGGAGCAAATCTCCTCACTTTCACTCCCACCTATCGAAAGAGTTTGGACATTTATGACATATTTTGACAGGCTCCTGAGACTATAATGGCATAAATCATGACTTATGTACTAAAATACATGTCTATCATTCACCTAATCATCTCCTAGGAATGAAAGGAGAATTTCTTTAAAACAACATATTTAACTATGCATAAAGAGAATATTAAACATTTTCTACATAAGATTATAAGCCTCAATGTGACATGGCATTTTAATCCATTTTAAAAAGAATTTTGTGTTAAATAATAGTTAAGGAAATACAACAGAAGAAAAAAATAGATTAGGTCTGTGTAAAGTTTGAATAATGAAGGTGCCTGCACGTGCACTGCTGTATATCTACTTTCTATTTCTTACCCATTTTCTCAGTCATTCGTTCTCTAAGTGTTTTGGATTTGGGTGCAAACTGGATCCTGCGCTCATGATCGTCCGGGTCATCGTCACTGTCATGTTGTCTTTCGCTCTCATCCTGTGCGCTGTCTCCGTCCTCACCTTCACCTTCTTGATCTGCATCCAGAGGGATATATTCTCGGTGGGCCCTCTCTCTTCTCCTGTGCTCCTTAGCTGCACGAATCTTCTCAGCATTAGGGATCTTAACTGCAGTGGAGGATACAAGATCATACACTGTATTAAACAGCAAGGTTCTTCATATCTAATCATGTGACAGGTTTCAGTTTACCAGTTTGTGTTTTGAAAGAGCCAGTAGAGCTTGAGCTGGAGGAACTGGAAGCTGTGGAGAGTGTATCATCATTGCTGGCTGGAGACATGTCATCAGCAGAACTGCTCTCTGACTGCTCCTTAAGCTCAATGTCTTTAACATCTAAGCAGAGCAATCATTTTTGAGGTATAAGATTTTCAACATTTGTAATAAATTCAATATTCTGAAACATAATGTGTTGTACCTTGTTGTGATGATGTCACCCTAACGGGCGAGTCTTCCTTTTTGCGAGCCTGAAAGACCACAGCTTTGTTCACGGTCTTTTTCAGCTTGAATTCACTCTCGCGTGCACCTGTATAACAATGGTTTGGAGTAGTCAGACACTGGTCTAAACCTAAATTCAAGGTCTGTGAATATTACAGAATTTCCAACATCTCCATCAAACTATTTTGAGTTTTATTATATTCATATTGTCCAGTTTTATGGCTTATGTAAAATTTAACAAATATTTTAGCCAATCACAATGCATCTGTTGCAAGATATAATCATTCTAGTGTTTCAAAAAACCCAGTCTACCCAGTCTGAACACCAGCGAACTGCTTTACTAACTGGTTAATTAACTCACCCATATGCAGGAATAAACGCCTGTCAAACGTTTACTAACTAGTCAGAGCCAGGAATTTTTTTAGAGATATATTTTAGAGACATTTATTTCATATTTAATAAGTGGGATATTCTCTTAAAATGACAATAAAACACTTTATTAAAAAATTTGTAAGATATACATAAAAGTAGGAAAAGCAGCCTGCCTCCAAAACCGGTGCCACGTTCTTTGGAGGAGGCCATAGCCCCTTGCTCTATGTCTGCTTACTGTCTGTCTGTCTACTTTTTCCATGGCCCACCCTGTATTTATAAATATATATAAGGGGGCAACATATCATCTAACAAAGATGGCTATCATGTGTCTATACACTAGCACAGAAAGTGAAGACTGGATCGTTAAAGTGACTGTAATCTTTGAATTTTCTTCGTTACAGGGGCAATAACCTGAGACCAGTCCAGGCTTCTTTATAACCAGTGACAGATTCCAACTCCTCTTTGAAGATCCCAACGCGTTCCCATGCAATCTGTGAAATATAATCTCACTGGCAGGTCTTGGGTCTATCCAGATAGACTTCAATCTTTAATAGACCCCTAATATGAGCCTAGGGGGAATCCTTGTAAAAAAAAATACCCAAACTGTCTCTTTTGGCTCTTCCTTTTGAATGAGCTGCGTTTCTCCTCTGAAGTTCTTCTGGATTGTTAAGTGTCTGGACCTCATTTCCACCAGATATTATGGATATGACTGAAAACTCGAACATTTTGGAAGATTAACTCTCTGGCAAAAAAATATTGATTGTGCATTGGTTGATGCACATGCTTGCATCGAAACATCTCTCCTCAGTGGGGAGATCTACTAGAGCAGGGGTCTTCAACGTTTATCAGGTCAAGGCCCCTTTAGGATATAGAGACATGGGGCAGGAACCCCCTGATAAAAAAAAAAAAATGTGGAAAAAAAAAAGGCAAACATAGCCACTGATATTAATAGAGACCAATCATATTACACTAGTTATATTATGTTAAGAAAATTAGAACCATGTTGTTTTTGTACATGCATCACTGCCTGTATATATTTAAATATTTTAAAATCTTGCAAAATGATTAATGCCTCATGAACATATTTTGCAATTAAAATTCACAATTTATCAAAGTTGTTGACCATTGTGTTTTACTTTTAATGGATTTAAAGTTTCATAAATTTTCCTTTCACTATCAGGTGGACTATTATACATTTATATGTTATATGTTTTTACCAATGTTATATATATATATATATATATATATATATATATATATATATATAAAAGGTTCTTTTCAGTTTCTCTGCTTGTTTGTATTGACACACTGACAGTCTTCACTCTACAGTCATTAGTGATACTCAGCCTCAGAGCTGTCAGCAAGGAATAATGTCTCGACAGATAGAGACTTACCTTCTTTTTCACCCAAAAAGCTCAGGGTTTGAATCTTGTTTGTCTTTTTGTCCTCTCTAGTTCGAGGTTTGGACGGTTCAGGATCCTGTGTGTGTTCTGGGCTGGACCCAGTGCAGTGTGGTGGAGTTGAGTTGGATTTTGAGCTGCATGAAATCCCTCTTCGGGCATTCACCTGCTTTACACCGTGCACAGGAGCGACCGCTTCCTTCACACAATCACTCGCTTTTTCACCTTCATCTTCTTCACTAGAGTCGTGTCTTCTTTGCCTAAAATTTCTCCTTGTTTTCTTGTTAAACATTCTCCAGTAAAATTTTAAATCGACTTTAACGCAGTAGGAAGCGAACCATTTCCACTTCCGGGTTACGACGCGTAAAAATTAAAAGTCTCTCTTTCTTCCTCTCATTTCATCATGTGACATATTAAACGGTTGCATATACATACATACATACATACATACATACATACATACATATATATATATATATATATATATATATATATATATATATATATATATATATATATATGTATATATATATATATATATATATATATATATATATATATATATATATATATATATATATATATATATATATATATATATAGAGTTTACTTGAATTAGTTAGTAATATTAAGACTGAATAACAGTATCAGTATGTATGGGAATGTGACTTCATGACCAGGATGTAATTTTAAACCATACCAGGACACACATGTACATTTCTATCACTAGGGGTGCATAAATGTTCTTTTAGAGGTACAAACAAGAAGGTAGAAAAATATATCCATGTTCAGAGGTACATTGCTGTACCCTGCTTGGGAAAAGCTGGAGCAACAAAGCATGAAGCTAAATGAGCACAAATCTCCACTCCAACATTTAGTGGAACATCTTCCCAGAAGAGTGGAAGTTATTGTAACAGCAAATGGGAACTAAATGTAGATTTGGATCTTCAAAAAGAACACAAAACTTTTGTGCCATAGATTCCTACAACATTTATAATTTAAGTGCAGAACTTAAAATAATTTAGAGGTCAACTTTTTAAACTCTTGTCATGATGCCCAAACCTTTCATGAATTTCATTTTAGTGGGTCATAGCACATGATCCCTCTGAAAGACATCACTATAATTAGGAAATACTGTTCACATACAGTATTTGATATTTAGGTAGATGGTATGTGTCAAGGTAACATCCACATGAATGCCAGGACCCATGGTTTTTCAGTAGAGCATTGCCCAAAGCACCACACTGGCTTGTCTTCTCCCCATAGTACACACTAGAGCAGTCTCTTCCCCAAGAATTGACACAAGAACTGTGGTGTTTCATGCTGTCCCAGGCAAGGAAAGAAATTTTCCATCCAACACTAGAGCTCTGTCTACCAGGCCTCTTTATGAATATTAGTGGGTTACATTTGAGTGTGTGCAGTTGAACACTTGAAAGACATTCAATTGTAAGTGATAGATATGCTATAATTTTTGCAACATAAACATTTAAAAAATAAGAGTGTGTCTGGCTGCTATTTTGGCATGTAAAATAATATTGTCTCTTTTAGTCTGTTTTGTCTTGTATAATCTGAGCTAAATGTATAGTGTTATTTATGCCTGTACTTTTAAGTCACCAACAGCTGGAACCAAATTCCTTGTGTGTGTCAACTAGGGCTGCTGCTGTCGGTTATTTTAGTAATCGAGTATTCTAACGATTATTTCAACGATTAATCGGTGGAGTGGTAACTCAGTGGTTAAGGTGCTGGGTTACTGATCAGAAGGTCGGGGGTTTAAGCCCTGGTATCGCCAAGCTGCCACTCTTGGGCCCTTGAGCAAGGCCCTTAACCCTCTGTGCTCCAGGGGTGCCGTATCATGTCTGACCCCAGATTCTAAGCAAGCTGGGATATGCAAAGGAAAAATATCACTGTGCTGTAATGTATATTTGTGATAAATAAAGGCTATTATAATCAAGTAATTGGATAAGAAGTACTTTTTCATTATTTAGGAGCAAAACTAAATATACAAGAAAAAATGTGATGGGTCTTTTTAAAAATCTATGAAATCTATGAAAACTAAACCCATTTAGTCAATTTAATTGGCAAATTACATCAAAATGCAAATACAAACTTGGTATTGAATCCTAAGGAAGCCGGCACAATTCCGACATTTTTTTCCTTGCAATTCCAAGTTTTTTTCTCACAATTCTGACTTTATTTCTCGTAAACATCCAACATTTCTGGTGCATCCAGCGGTAACCATGTTGTCGGCCTGAAGTTTGAAGCTGTTAGTGTATGAACGAGGCTCCTCTGCTTTATCTGGCTTGTTCCATCTGCTCCAGAGCTGATTTTTGCTAATTTAGTTTGATACAATGTGATTCTATTGATTGTAGCCTATTTCATTTTCTGGCACTACAGAGGGGGTGACACTGCCTGATTGGCTAAAAGAGAAAAGTCGGAATTTTTTTTTTATGTGCTTCTATATGATTTCTTTTTCCTTACCCCTCACTGTTTTCTCCCCGTCCCTGAAAAAGTTGGGAAACACTATGTAGTTTGCTGCTTTATGAAGAACACAGAAAGTTCTCTGTGTGCTTTTGCCTTTTACCTAATTTTGTTAATTTTAAAGATGTGATTAATGGCTTTAAATCCAGTCTATGCAGAGTTTCTGTTTACGGTTTGAACAGTGTAAGGTCAAAGGCAGAATTTGTCCTTTTATCCACAAACATTGCTGGATACCAAGTATCATGTATAGGTTTCAATTTCAAATAAAGTTGAAAAAGGTTATGATTTAAAGATATGCTTTATCTTGGTTTCACAAAAAAAACAGCCATTTTAAACCAGCAATGTATAGACATTTTCTATCCACTGGAGAAATCAGCAACCCAAATCATCTGACATCCATTTGACAACGTATATCTTTGGATGTGTACATTTCCCCTGAGAATCAGTACACCTTTGTGTACCTTAGTTTTTGCATAGCCATGGTCTCATAGGAACCTAGGAATCTAAAATGTTTTTATATTACTTCTGTACTTTTTTTTCAGTTCAAATCTGATTAAAATATCTTATCAAATTACCTTCAATCTCTAATGTGATTGCTATTAAACCTGATGACTTTATCCAGAGAACAATTTGAACACTAAAATTCATGCTAACTAGATTTAGCCACAATTTCAGGTGTCATTCAAATGTCTTGAATATGTGTTTTTTTCTGTAGAGAAAAAAGTGTGAGAGTATAATACAACACGCATATAATTTTCCAAGTTTTTTTTTTTTTTTTTTTTCCAGCAAATCTACCTTTTGCAGGATTCTTTTTGTTCCTAAGTCTCACATTTTGTCTGTAATCTGACAGTGGGACAGTTAATTTATTATTCTAAAGATGACTTGACTTTGCCTGTTAGATTTTGCCTGTGAGACTGTCAACACCTTCATGAATCATGACAAGTTATATATAACTGACATACAGCTGAACAAACCAGAACACATTATTCAGCTGAACCTGGAGCCAGAGACAATAATTCTTTGACACGAGTGATGTCAGTATGTCATTTCAGTTTGATGAATTTGGAGTCGGAACACAGATTATCTTTTGCACCTCCAGCTCAAAATGGAACACAAATTTTAACAAATTATCAACACATTTTTTTTAATTATAAAATTTTTTTTTTACTGTTCTTATCAGTCAACACCTGTATCATGTGAGGTTTAACCCCAATAAAAAGAGGCATGATCTGTGATGTCTGGAATTCTACCTCTTTTATTTGACAGACATTTCCTGTTTCAGACTCCTAGCATGCAGTGTTTTTATCAATTTTGCAAACTACATAGTTTTTACACAATATGTCTCGCACAAAATGTATTTTGATTGCTTCAGAATCAGTGTTTACTTCGGAATGCCTCTTACATCTGTGGTAGTCGGAAATAATCCTATTCAATTTATTTGTATATTTCAGTGTCATTTATTTCAGTGGTTAGTTAATTGATTGATTAATTCATTATTTATTTTACAAGGATTGTGTGTAAATAAAGCAGAAACAGATAGAGCAGTGAATTCAATTTTATTTTTATTATTATTATTTTAAATAATTTTAATGAAATAGATTTTTTTTGCACAGACCTTAACTGAATCATGTAAATTCTGGTTCCTTTTATTATATTTTTAGTCAGCCACAGTTTGAAGATTTTGATCCCTTATAAGTGCAAACATCTGCCACAGCATGACCTCAAACTTCAGTAGTGGTGCACCAAAGCCTTGTGCTGATGACAGAGATACGTTGTGCATAGGGATGTATAGCGATGCAAGGTATTGTTGGATGTTTTGTTTGAAATGCTTTAAGATTTGTAGATTTTTCAGGACTTATTTAGATTTTTAGCTTTCTATTAGATATTTGTAATAATTTTTTTATGGGTCTAGATTTACTTTTATATTATAGGCATAAAATTATGACCACTGCCGGGTGAAGTTAATCACACAGATTGTCTCTTAATCATGGCACCTGTCAGTAGGTGGGATATATTAGGCAGCAAGCAAATATTTAGTCTTTAAAGTTAATGTGCTATAAGTGGGAAAAATGGGCACGCATTAAGATTTGAGTGAGTTTGACAAGGGTCACATTGTGATGGCTAGAGGACTGGGTCAGAGATCTCCAAAACTGCAGCAACATGTTCCTGGTCGACAGGGTCATAGGTGGCCAAGGCTCATTGATGCACATATAGAGCAAAGGCTGGCCTCTGTGGTCTGATCCAGCAGAGGAGCTATTGGCATTAAAATTGCTGAAGAAGTTAATGCTGGTTCTGATCGAAAGGTGTCAGAATACACAGCGCATCGCAGTTTGTTGCATACTGGGCTACGTAGCCACAGAACAGTCAGGGTGCCCATGCTGACCTCTGTCCACCCCTGAAAGTGCCAACAGGAGCAATGGAAAAAGATGACCTGGTCTGATGAATCACGTTTGCTTTGACATCACTTGGATGACCGAGTTAATTTGCATCGCTTGCCTGGGGAACACATGGCACCAAGATGCACTATGAGAAGAAGGCAAGCCAGCAGAGGCAGTGTGATGCTTTGGGCAATGTTCTGCTGGAAAACCTTGGGTCAGATTATCCATGTGGATGTTACTTTAACACGTACTACCTGCCTAAGCATCGTTGCAGACCATGTACACCCTTTCATGGAAACAGTATTCCATGATGGCTGTGGCCTTTTTCAGCAGGATAATGTGCCCTGCCACAAAGCAAAAATGGTTCAGGAATGGTTTAAGGAGCACAACAACGAGTTTAAGGTGTTAAATTGTTCTCCAAATTCCCCATATCTCAATCCAAAGAGCATCTGTAGGATGTGCTAGACAAATAAGTCTGATCCATAGAGGCCACACTTTGCCACTTAAAGGACTATAAGGATTTTCTGCTAACATATTGGTGCCAGATACCACAGAACAGCTTTAGGGGTCTATTGGAGTCCGAGCCTCAACAAGTCAGGGCTGTTTTGTCAGCAAAAGGGGGACCAACACTATATTAGGCAAGTGGTCATAATGTTGTGGCTGACCGGTGTACGTTAATCGTTTAATTACTGTAATTTCCGGACTATTAAGCGCACCCAAATATAAGCCGCACCTACTGAATTTTTATTTTGAACATAAATAAGCCGCACCTGTCTATAAGCCGCTAAACTAATGAACTTTACACAGGCTTTAATGAAAGACAGTGTCTGTTACACGGCTTGTATCTAAACAGTAGTCTACCCAGAAAGTCATTGTTCACTGTCTTCCTCCTTCCTTTCACAACAATTTCTCTTAAGAGTTTTTCTTTTGGCCGTGCAGCTCAGAACACAGGTGAAGTGCATGTTTTCATGCCCGGTTGTTTTCAGCGTGACGAATGATTCGCATTTTCTGTAGACAGTCCGAGTGAGCGGCAGGTCAAACGTCAGAGGAACCTCATCCATATTTATGATGTGGTGCGGCCTGATTCAGTGGGAGCGCATCTGATTTAATATAAAGAATTTCATTGGTTCACCTGAACCATTTCATTGGTCTAATGTTATGGGGCTCAGTTTTTTGGCTTAAAGCTTGTAAAACCGGGAAAAACCCAGAAAAAATCCATAAATTAGCCGCTTCGTTGTTTAAGCCGCGGGGTTCAAAACGTGGGAAAAAAGTAGCGGCTTATAGTCCGGAAAATACCTATTATTAGATAACTATTTACGATATCGAATAACAAATCGAATAACAATTTCGTTTTTTTTTTATATGATTACAACAGTTTGTTTTAGTAATTTTTTTTTTTAAATGCTTTTAATTTTTCTTATTTGTGATGGAACCAGAATGTAGTTAACAGAAGTGTTCTGAAAAATAATAAACATAAATAAAAAAAATTAGCAATTAGCAGTCAGTGTTTCCTCATTTAACAAATACCTAGAGGGGTTAAGGTGCTGGGTTACTGATCGGAAGGTCAGGGGTTTAAGCTCTGGTATCGCCAAGCTGCCACTCTCACCTCAACAGTGTCCAGAAACCATTCGTGATCCTGGATGTTCCTAAAAGTTGGCCGATGTCTAGCATCTTTCTCCAAGCAGCACGTTATCAGATCACGGCACTCTGTGTAAGCAGTGATGAGGTTAAGATAAAAATTTAAATACTTTAAAGAGAGATTGAAACAGATAACAGAAATAATGAAAAGTGATACTTGTGCATTTACTCACTATCAGACAGATCAGGAAGGAGTTGAAGATACCCCTCAACAATCTCATCATTGTTGTTAAAAGGAAAATTTCCACAAACCAAGAAACACAGGAGGAGACCTAGACTCCAGACAGTTGCAGGAATACCATAATACTGTTTGTAGAGAACCCACTCAGGAGGCCAGTAACCTGGAGTGCCTTTAGGAAAAAAAGCAGAAACAATCACAAAACTGCTTTTCCACAGGCTGAATGGATCCACATATGTACTGTAACCTGACCTGAATAGGACGTGTAGATCTCATTCTTCAGCAAATCTCCACAGCCAAAATCAATAAGCTTCACCACCAATGTCTCTGGATTGATCAGAATGTTCTCTGGTTTGATGTCACGGTGAAGAACCCCTCTCTCACAGCAGTGACACGTGGCCTGAAACACCTGCCAAAAGATCTCTCGAGCTACTAGTTCAGACAAACAAAAGTTGTTATGTTTGCAGAATTGATATAGGTTCATGCAGGGAATGGGGCGCTCCAGTATCATGATGAAGTAATCAGGCACATCAAACCATTCGAGAAGCTCTACAACATTCTTGCAATGAGGAGCCTTGGAAACCATTTCCAATAGTGCCACCTCTACAGGAAGGCTGTGTGTTTCTCCAGGCTAAAATTACAAACACACACACACACACACACACACACACACACACACACACACACACACACACACACACACACACACACACACACACACATGGATGAATTACTATGGAGAATTCTTGTGATAATAAGAATAATGTAAGGTTATAAAATGTGTATCTGAGTCATCATTTTTTTTTGTGTTAATAGCAGGAATTAGTAAATGGAAGAATTGTTTAGGTCCAGATCTGCTCTATAACATGACTAATTTGCCTTTTAGGTTTTCTGCAGCGTCCAGAAAGTAGAGTGGGTTTACTTACAATGGTGATGTACTGATCATCAATGTCTTTGAGGAGAACTTTAATGGCAACCTGTTCACATGGGGAAAATAGATTTCAATAGATAAGTTGAACAAGCCTAACTAACGAGTATATTTAGCACATTTACACATACAAGCACTGCATTTCAGAGCTATATATATAAATATATATATATGATATATAAGAATATATATATTCATTGATTAAAACGGTCATGTGGAACTGAACTGTTACTGGCTGTAAAACGTTTTAGAAAAGGTGTTGCAATGTTTCCTCATTTCCAAACAAACAGAACAAGCTACAGCTAAAATGTTCAGATAGAACTAAAGGCTTCATATATCAGAAAATGATTTAATCATGTGAATTCTACATTTCTGGTATTTGTTGTTGTTAAAAGTACAAAATCATGAAATTGCATTAGAATCATGTAAAGTGAAAGTTTGTGTTTGTGTGTAATTTTTTATGTATTTATGTATTATTATTATTTAAAAAATAACAGCAATATTACTTCTTTTCCATCTGCATTACGTACTCCAGCGTAGACTTGGCCAAAGCCTCCTTTCCCTAGCATCTCACCCACAGTGTACTCTAAATCAAACTCAGCTGTTTCTCGCGCGCGCGCGCACACACACACACACACACACACACACACACACACACACACACACACACACACAAAATACAAATTCTGTTATGCTTCAGTCCTGTCTCTAAATATGAGTCTTCTGATTATGATCATATTATCATCATTTAAAGTACATATTTTAGTTTAAATATGAAAGTATATGAGCAATGAATCAGGATTTCAGTTCAATAAAGTTCACCTATTTTCCTATTTTCTTCTTTTTATTTCTCTAATTATTTCGTCCCCTTTCACAACTAGTTTTTAGTAAATTGTGTACACACCTTGCTAGGTAATAATTATAAAGATAAAATTGATTTGTGTATATTTTAACATACTGTGTTCTGAAGGGTCAAATTGCAGGTAAGCAGTTTCTTTGAAATTGCTAGACTGCTCATCAGAAAAGCTAGAATGTAATTCCCTGTATTCCAGCTGCTGGCGAAGTTTTTTGAGCCATTCTGGTTTTTCCCTTTCTCCAAGCAAATTCTCTGAGAGCTACAAGACATATTGATAAAGTAAACTGATAATGGAAGCTCTTTCACAAATACAAATAAAATGTCTTACTTACAGCTATAACCATTTCCAACGCATCGCTTCGGACGCAAGAAATGATTCTGAGGATTTCTTTAGCAATAACTGTGCAGTAACCCAATGCCTGATCATCAAATCCTGCCTTAGCCAGCTCACATGCATGAATGTACTTGAACTCCTAAGAAACACAGAGAACCTGTCATTTTCAGTACAATGGTTACTCATTCACTTTGACAAGAAACAGAGAAAATTTCCAACCTGGAAATCTGCCTGGCCGCACCCTGAATTTAGAGACAGAGCATATTCATAGACCTCAGTTCTTTCAATCGCCTCCCTCATATCTGATTTCCTGTCTGGCAATCTGCTAAAAAAAAACCAAAAAGAACCAATGCTAAATAAAGAAAAATGCACACACTCACATACACACAAGTACACATACACAAACAAAGTACCCGTCACATCCAATCAGTTTAAATATCGGGCGTGATCCAAGCTCCATGTGCGCCACCACGTAGCAAATGTGTGCTGCATATGTCCATCCTCTGGCGGCTGAAAATAAGAAAACGAAATCAACAACATCAATAAACCAGTGATTACACAGAGTGCATAATATACACCTACTGTTATAAACTTTATAAACCAACAACCATCGGCACAGTTAGTCCATGCAAACATTCTGATGTTTGATGTTAACATTATTAGTTGTTTTCAATAAAAAAGACACTGAGTATAGTGTGATTGCTCTTAGTGTAAAGTGCATCCATACCGAACCGATTTCCCATGCTAATAATAGCTTTCCTGTGCTCATTTCTGGGAGCGTTAGTGCATAAGAGATTTGCTAGAGGAATGCACCAGTCCTCCTGGCGCTCCACACGTCGCAGCTGTAGCAGGAAATCGAGTTAGAACATTTGATACTGAATAATGCAATACACAGAGTAAAGCGGAAGGTAATACTGATACACACACCTTGTTCCTCAAGAACTTGTAACCCTTGAAGAGAATCAGGGCAATTTCAACAATCATAACTTTCTGTAAAAGAAAAATATCCTCAACTAAATGTTACACTGTACACACATTTATTCACTCGTGCACTTTAGAAGGTTTTGATTGCCGTAATGTTTAAACTGGGACACACTGCGCTCGGCATCAACATTTCTTAAGTATCTAATTACAGTGTTTTTAGAGCTGAGAGAATAGAAATATATTTGACTTCGTTTTAGCTACATCAGCATTTATTTCTTATTGATGTTAATGATTTAGTGTGATTTAGATGTTATTTGACTTTATTAGTGAGCACAACAGTGCAGCGTCTTTGGCAAATAAAGATTTAGTCACTAGCAGATTGGAGTAGAAAAACAGGTTGCATGCTTTTGTAATCAAATAATCATTTTTTTGTTTTTGTTTTTTAGCAATTTTTCTATCATTTTTACAGTGTAATGAGCACTTACTCCATTGCATTTACATATGTGATTTATAATTGACCAGAAGAAATAGGATTTCTGTGTCTGAGGATTATCCAGGTCTTGCAAACACTCCAGACACTTGTTTTCGATAAACCTCATCAGCTCGTCTTTCTGCATCTTGGCACTGTAACAGGTGGTTTATATGGATTATTGTACACACAATTTTTAACCAACTGATGACCAACTTCAGAAATAATTGAATGGAGGATGGTGAAAGAGAAAATTACCTCAACAGAGGACCAGGAAATGCTGGAATCTCCTCTGACATGTATATGTCATCATACTGCGAGACACCAGACTCTACTGAAGTCAAACCTTGGAAGAACACAGTAAGAAATGTTCCTCATGGCTGGAACTACAGTAGATAAAATGACAGTGAGGTGTGGAGCTAAGGAGTTTTAGCATTTTCTACCTGTACTGCATGAATGAAAATCACGTGCTTTGGCATCTTCTTCAAAATGAGAAATAAAATTCTTAACACGGGTTTTCATCTCAAGCATGGTCATTGCCTTCAAGTCTGCAGATCTAGAACACAGCAGCAGTTATTCAATAATGTTGATAAAGGAGCATACAAATGATTGACAGTTTAATTTGGCAAAAGCACACCAATATTTTCAATACTGTTTTTAATTTATATTACTAAGGTTTAAAATATGCCTTTAACGCTTTACTGATTTATACTACTTTTTACATTTCCAGTACCAAAAAATATTTTCTGTTGTAAAATTCGATCCCAGTAATTTAGAATGTGATCTATCATCGATCATTTAGTACCGGGCCACACAGAAGGATTACAATTTTTGATTTTTTTACTATTCAATTTTAAAAACTTTCGCGGTTTGCATGGAGTTTAGATTAATAAAAATAAATAAAATAAATAAATAAAAACAGCAAACAAAAACACTTCCGGCAGTGGCAATTTCCTGTGCTTTCAGGGGCAGATTTTATTTATTTATTTTTTGGGGGGATGGGGGTCGTTAAATAAAGCTCGAAACGAATCTGCATCAAGGTGAGTTACATTTACATTATAGACAGTAAATCCGGTCCGGAACCGGAAACCTGTACTTGAGTCTTGGAAAATTCGCGGGTTCTAATTTGGAACCCGAATAACATCAAGTTGTGGATTTAAAAAAAAAAATTCGCGGGAATCCGCAGCGGGACCGAATTTTCAATAACTTTAGGAATAACATTTAAAACGATGTATTTGCTCGAATATTGTACACTATTACATTTATAAAGTGGCATAATGTCTAGATGAATTCACTAAGGTACCATAGGGGCTGCGTCCAAAATTCGCGGATTAATAAATAAACAAAAAACTAAACAAACAAATTACCTGTAAATTTTAAAACAAACAAACAAACACACACATCTCTCTTACCTGAGTCTCGAAGTTTATGCTGTCGAGTGCCAAAGATGTACTGAGTCAATTTTAACACACTGTACTAGTTTAATAGATATAACCGTGTTACGTCACTGTGACGAAATACAATACTACCCTAGCAACCATAACGCGAGAGAAAATAACGGCATGCCTGCATTTCCATCTATTATATCTTATGCAACACAAAAATACTTTTATAGAGATACATACCAAATATAAGGATTATTGACAATACATTTTTATCTGCAGCTGCACCTTAATGCATATGTCAGGTGTACATGCACATGCACTTCCCCTGGTTGTTTTTGGTTTCCACAGTCCCTGGGCTCTGTTCTTCATACGTGGATTTATTTATTAGCTGGATTGTATTGCTGATGCTCATCCTGGTGATGTTGCCATAGCAACAGGTCTGTTAGCTTAAATTTGAAAAGACCATGGGTTTATTCCAGAAGACTGTCATAACCATGTCCTGTCCATTTTTCAAGATTAACATGCTGCAGATGGGGAGCTAGCATAATGTGGAGAGCTTTCCCAATTCAACATGTAATGTGGAATTGACTTAAACCTTTAGTGCAATAGTTCACTTATGGAAAGAGAGTATTTTTATGAGATATAAAGATATATATTTATCTATCTATCTATCTATTTATTTATTTATTTATTTATTTTTTGCATATTACTTTGAGGAGGAACATAGGTTATATTGGTAGGAGAATGCTGAGGATGCAGCCGCTAGGAAGGAGGGAAAAAAAATAAAAAATTAAAAAATTAAAATTCCAACACTTTCTAGTCTAGCAAGGAGGATATTATGATGAATGGTATCTAATGATGCACTAAGGGCAAGCAAAACAAGTGAGGAGACACAACCATGATTAGAGGCCAATAACAGGTCATTTACCACTTTAACCAGCACTGTCTCTGTACTATGATGAGACCTAAATTCTGACTGATACATTTTAAAAATGTTATTCCTACGTAGTTGTAAGCATAACTGCTGTGCTAAATTTTTTTCTAGAATCTTGGAGGCAAAGGCGAGTTTTGATATTGACCTAGTTGGACAGCTGACAAGGGTCAAGGGTCAAGGTAAGGTTTCTTAATTAGGGGGTTGATAACTTCCAGTTTGAAAGATTTAGATATATATAACCAGTGCTAAGTTTATTATTTTTAGGATAGGTTCAATTATCTCTGGAATCTGTTTAAAAAACTTGTACGCAATAGATTAGGAGTAAAACTTTGTAATTGATTGTCTTATAATTATATAGGGTTATATATATATAAAATAATTTGGATTATATTATTCGTCTGGATTTTTTGCCTGATGTTTTTTTTAGTTTTATTATTGAAAACTTTCAGGAAATCATTACTACCTATTCATGGTTTGCATGTGTTGCAGTGCTTTTATTCCCTGTTAATTTTGCTACCATACTGAATAAAATTCTAGGATTATGCTTATTATTTTCTATGAGGGTGAAGAAATATGCTGATCTAGCAGCACTAAGAGCTTTTCTATAACTCAGAAGGCTCTCCCTCCATGCTATTTGAAATACTGTCCATTTGGTTTGCTGCCATTTACGTACTAATTTCCTAGTGGTCTGTTTTGAGGTACGCATATGATCATTATACCATGGTGCTCATTTTTTCTCTGTGATCATTTTAGTTTTGAGGGAAGCACCTAGAGTGACCATCATCTAGAGTGTACAGGAAAGAGGATTCTAGGCATTCAGTGGCCCAGTTGAGCCAAGACAGAGGTCTAATTAATGTCGATAACTCCTGAAGATTATTGATAAATCTCGCTGCTGTAGTTGACGTGATTGTACGCTTAACATGGTAACGTGGCGAGGTACCAATACTATGACTGAGGCCGATATTAAACGAGATAAGGTAATGATCTGAAATAGCTTCAGACTGTGAAATTATGTCTATTTTTTACATCGCATCCAAAGGTTAATAATAAATCAAGAGTGTGTCCACCACTATTAGCCGGTCCTATAACATTCTGATTCTAGAATGGACACAACTGCTGTTATAAAAATTCATAATTTTTTTTAGCTCAATTTGTTATGAAATCTGCAAATTCTACGTGAAAATCAGAGTAGGGCCTCTGAGGGGTCTGTGGAGTAGGGGTCTATAAATAATAATGAATAGAATTGACTGACTAGACTTGCTTTCAGATGCTAAATATTTTATGTTGGTGTAAAGAACTTCGAATGTGTTACATTTGTGTATATTTTTTTTTTGTGTGATGCTTAGATTATTATTATACTGTAAATAGCTGCGACTTTGGCTCCTCTGCCATTGGTGTATGTAACTATACCCAGGGGGATTATCTTTATTTAATGCAAGATTTAT
This sequence comes from Silurus aristotelis, assembly GCF_946808225.1. Taxonomy (NCBI): domain Eukaryota; kingdom Metazoa; phylum Chordata; class Actinopteri; order Siluriformes; family Siluridae; genus Silurus; species Silurus aristotelis. The sequence continues at coordinate 21,163,040 of NC_139582.1, read as the reverse complement.
TTTATTAATGCGGTTTAATCTAAGTTTCGGTAAAACCCATTACATTACATTATTGGTCGGTAATAATTTTGTTTATAGTCAGCGCTTTTGACATGAGAGATCTAATATTGAACAATCCTATCTTTAAATCAGAGGTGCTGGCTGTGCATTTAGTTTAATTTAATTTAATGTTAATCAAGCTACTTAAACAAACTTTCTACATCTTGGTTTCACTGGGGAGACAAACACAGTCTCTCTCTCTCCCTGGCCTTGGCTCTGAATAGTACTGGTTAACTAATGCTGTAATGGGGCCAGAGCATATTATTGCATAGGACATTGCAATCGCAAATTTACACACCTCTATAATGTTACTCTTAGTAACCTTTGACTGTCGAAGGCTTATGTCATTAGCTCCTGTCTGACAAACTATCTTAGAGAACTTATGCTTTCCTAGAAACCTAAGCTGACCTGCTATGTCCGGAGCCCTGGCTTCTGTGTATACACCTAACCTGTGCTTCTGGTGCCCCTTAAGGCCTAGCTAATTTCATGTGCCTCTTAATAGAGTCTCCTATAACCAGAGTTCTGGATTGCTCTCGCACTCACTAATTCTCTCTAGACTCTGGATGTGCACCTGTAATGCTGGGATCTTCTCCATCAAAGAGCTAACTAAATTACATTTCTCACAGATAAAATAATTGCTAGCGACGGAGAAAGACTGACTATACATTCCACACTTCACGCACTAAATGACCTGTATGCTTGCCATATAAGAGAAATTACATACCTTAATGTGGTTACTGTAGTGTGTGTTTAAAATAGGGAAAAAAAAGAAAAAAGATAAACGCAACCGAGGGAAAGTTGAGAATACAGGAAATCAAAACGATAATTTAAGATTATTTGAGGGCTGAAAGATGTAAAACTGTACAAATTTAAACACAGACACAAACACGAAATTCACAACAAACTAATCAACAACAGGAAGTCACGTCTGTATATGTATATGTGTATATTATATATGTATTTTCATCCACAGCATAGTGTAGCTAACATGTCTGGGCAGCTATAAACCATCAGCCAGCTACAAACCAAGGTCTGTAGTGATGGTAATTTTGTTTTGAAATACATTTTGAATATCATATCATGTTTCCAGTTCAGTTTTGTCAGTTTAATCTGGCATAACAGGAAAAAAGCATGAACAGACAAGAAGGCAATTATGACTGTAGCTTTTGATTGGCAAAATATGTGTTCAAAACTCACATTTTTCAAACGGGCTATGAAAAATCTTCAGATGTTCTTGCCATGTTATTACAAGGACATGTGTGTGGTAGCATACTTTATTAAACATCCATTCCTTTTGTTGCTTAAATACCAATGCAAAATGTAAGGCACAAGCGAAACTGTAGAATTTTAAAAGGTTTATAAATTCATGTTCAGTGCTCTAGGACTGCAGATTTAATGCAGAATTAATAGCTGTGCACATATAATAGGTCCATTTAAATTGATTTAAACAATGTGTTATTTAATTCTGTTGAACATTCCAGCACTTATAAGGAATAAATGAATCTACATTTTCATCTGTTCTTGATTATTCCAATATTGTAATTGCTGTTTTTCTTGGTTCTGTACACATCACTTCACTCTGCCCACATTCAATCTTAATGCTAAGATAATAATGTTTTTTTTATTAGGCAAAATGACAGACTCACATGTTTTGATTGATGGATTACTGTTTTAAGTGCCATATAAATATGGTTATCTCTGCTGAAAAAAACACAGGTTTCCACAAGAAATATCATTAACAAAATGTCAGCTGTTAGTCATTAAAATCATTACTATGATTTCTATTAAACATTTTGGATGTCTAATGACATTCTGATAGTCCCTGTTGGTGTCTAGAAAATACCAAAATGCGATGTTTGGCAAAGGTTTTCTATTTGTCATTAATGCTTTCCACTAGACATAACATGTCACCGATAGTAGGCAACAAATTACTTGTAGAGCTCCACATTACAGTTGTAAAATCTTTTGTCATTTTTTTAGATTGTAGAAAATCTCGAAGCCTTATTTCCTCAGATTTATTTGAAATCTATTTATTTATAATCAGATGTTTGAATAGGTGTTGTTTTCATGTTGGTTTGTGTTACTGTATGTATGTGATAAAACAGTTTTTCTAAAAGACATTAGTAGTTGCATCAGTACAAAAGATATGTTTATTCCCTATATGCTAAAGATAAAAAAAAATCAGAATTTTAATTCCCTATTAAGAAATGATAACAGCAAAGGTCATTATGGAAATGCAAATTCCATTATAAAAATTACCATATTAAACTACAGTACATGCACATGTAACCTGTAGGCAAAACTAATTTCTCTCTATCTACTAGTTTAAATGTGCAATATTAATTTTTCCCAACATGAGAATCTTAAGCTTTCTTTTTTTGCTTCTGCATTAGAACTTTGACTAACAATGGTATAACTCATAGTTTGAATAAGCAACACAGGTGAAAAATGTGTAAAATGATGGCAATGATTATTAGGTTGTTTGTCCCCCTGATATCTAATCTGAAAGCATGGAAGTTTCAGCTCTGCTGTACTTAGGTTTACTCTTGGTTGTCAGCTGTCCATAACTATAAAAGAATGAAAGAAAAAGGGCAATTAGTAGGTCCAACTGAATATGAAGATATTTAAATACCACTGGTTAGTACATGTCAAAATAATTTACAGTGGCATAAAAATTGTTTGATGTCAACCAATGTTTAACATTTGCATAGAGTTTCAAAAAATAATTACTGTACTCACTGAGAGGTTGTCTCTTAGCAGCTCTATGATGATGGTGCTGTCTTTAAAAGACTCTTCGTTAAGTGAATCTACCTCTGCTGTGGCTTTTTCAAGTACCTGCAAGTAACCACACTCAGTTAAATGGGGGTTAAAAAATGTTATTCGTCTCATGGCAATGTGGAGTGTACCTCTTTAGCGAGTTTGCAAGCCTCCCCTGGAGAGCGGAGAATCTCGTAGTAGAAGACAGAGAAGTTCAGGGCGAGGCCCAGGTGGATGGGGTGTGTTGGCTTCATCTCTTTACTGCTCAAGTCAAATGCCTCTTGGTAGGCTTTTTGAGAGTCACTTTTTGCTGCTGAGAAGCATACAAAAAAAAATGATCACTGAACTGAACTTCTGACAATAAATTCATATAATACATATATACAGTAATTCATTTTCAGTATGTTGTTTAATGTAGTCAGGATCGTAGCGGATCCAAAACCTATCCATAAAACACCGGGTGTGAGGCATGGACACACCCCAAATAGAACACCAAGTCAACAAGATGCATCGTGCACCTATGTATTCACACCTATGGGCAATTTAGCATAGCCAATACAAATACTGGCATGTTTTTTAGAGGTAGGAGAAAAACACAGAAGCTGTGGGAAACACTAGAGAACACTGGGAGAACAGGCAAAAGAGTAACACATGGTCACAATCGAACAAGGGACATTCGAGATGTAAGGCAGCAGCACAATACACTAGGAAAGACTACTGCCTTCATATAAAAACACAAGTCTAATTATTCCATGTTCATTGATAATACTTCCAGTGAGCAAAGACTCACTGGAAGTAGATGTAGATGTAGATGTAGCCCATACTGTGTTTCGGGCTCACGTACAATATTGAAATTAGTTTGTGATAGTTGTGAATAATATTGATGCCCCCTAAAAAAAAGTATAATGTTAGGTTTAAGATCACAATAGTCCTCTTTTCATACAGATGTACGTGCTAATAATCTAGAACGCTAGGTATCAAATTAGCATGGTCAAGGAATATTTTTTTTTACATATTTTTTCTCACCCAACAAGATACTCTTTTACATGAAAGTTAACCTTCCTATAGTCTGCTTTTATAAACCATTTGTCTAAGTTGCTTTGCTATCAAAGCAGCAGCATAGCACCACAACCGACACAAGGTGGCCAACAATCCTCAAACTGAGAACTGGCAGTATGCATGCCAGTATGCATGCATGTTTATTAAAATTGGTTTATTGTTCTTACATTGATCATCTTTAGGGGCCACTTCAGCAAGGTATCGGTAATAGTCTCCCTTCATCTTCAGGTAAAAGACCGTGTTTTCGTGATTTGAGGAATTTTTTATTAGATATTTACTCAGCAGCTCCTGTACAAGAGAAACAAAATAATTAGATTCAAATGAGAAAAATATTTCAGACAAAATTCACACAAACTCCATTAGGATTTAAAAGGCTTAAGAAGCTGACTTTATGAGTAGGGTGCAAGTTTAATGTGCTACATCTTTCACTAGTCACTTCTCTTATCTCATATCTACTGTATGTAACTTTAAACTATTGCTTTATGCTATACTGTTTGGTGCCTTGTAAGTGTCTCCATAAAAATGTGCCTTTCAATTGCTCTGTTAAACCATGTAAAGTTCATAAATAGGTATTTACCTGCACTTTTACACGCCTCAAAGGGTACACTTCTGTTATAGTGAGTATATTATAGTAAGTTTTGGTGTTCACTATAGAGAAATATGAATAAATTTTTCAACCATCTTACTAACAATATTTGTTACATTAGTGATAATTGTATGAGTGGTATAATGTTGATATTCATATTGAAACAGCAATGAGTATGGTCAGTGCTGTGTCTACATTTGATTTAAAGCCAATACTCAATAAACTAATTTAAAAAGAGGAGATTGTTTTAATGTCACACCATAAACCGGGAAGGAACATTTATTGAGGCATTTGCTGTTTGATGGAGAGAAATTACACATTCACTAATACTTAGGAAGTAAACAGCTGGATATTGCCTTCTTTACTATTAACCTTTGTTTATCCTTTTAAAGCTGAAAGTGGTCAAGGACTAACTGTTTAGAACTGTTTATATACACAGCAATATGTTCAGTTGTTTGTGTGAATATATTATTCCAGAGGACTATATATGGATTATGACTTCATAGACATATCTAAATTATTTAAAAACTATCTGAAGGGCCACACACCATGCCAAACTGTATTACTTACCAGTACATCGTTGCAAATATTGCGGAGTTCATATTCCATTTTCTCCCGGTATTCTTTGACCACCTTAGGTTTCTTGTCATCAGGATTGCTCTCAATATTGGATATGACTCGCCAGGCCATCCGGCGTGTGCCCACTACATTCTTGTAGGCGACAGAAAGCAAGTTCCTTTCCTCATTAGAGAGTTCGCTACCTTCCTTGGTCACCTCCGTCATATAAAACACCATGTCTTCATAACGCTCGGCTTGCTCAGCCAATTTAGCCTTGTGGACAGAGTCTGCTCTTGTCATTCTTTTGTCTGTTTTGATGCCGTTTGCAACAAAAAAAGGAAGCTCTCCTCAGAGCAACAAAATATGGGGGAATTTCGCTTTAAGACTAATTAAGTGGCTAAAGTGGAGACTTCTTTCGGAATCTTTAAAGAAGCTGTGGGATAAGAAAATAAGTTTCATTAGTATTTTGAATACTGGTTTGAACCATGTTGAACCTGTTGAAAATAAATGCAGGTTTATAAACATTTAATCAAATAATAAGCTTTGTTGCATCCAAATTTTTATTACATCATTAAGTTTTGTGCTTTGAATTTCAGCATTACAGGAATAAAAAAGGAATTAGACTTTGGGGTTTGGCAGGTGAAAATAAATGAAAAAAATAAACGCTCTTCCTTTTTTTATGAGCTACCATTGTAGCCTGAGCTTTAAGTTTGAGAAGGTTAAAATGTTTTCTCCTTTAAAAGATAATTGTATATCAGTGTAACTGTGTAAATGTATGACATCATAGCAGCACCCAACTATAACATCTAATAGGAATAACAGGATTACATCAGCATTTAGGAATTAATACCCAAATTGCTAAATGCATCAGAAATATTTAATTACAAGCATAAATTATGTTTTAGGACGGAGATCTTCTTTAAGTAGCTTGTTAAAACAGAACATCAAGTAATAAACTGAATGGCAGAAAATGAAACTGGACAGTCATGTTTTATTACTAACATAATTACGAATAGACAGTTGGAATAAACAGAGAAAAAACAATACATACATGGGGGGAAAAAAAGGATCAGCCCAAAAACATTAAGCTTTTAATGGGTGTAACAAATCATTGATCACAAATTGAGCAATAGTTTAACTGATGCACTCATGAAAACTCCTGTCCCAGTTGGCTCATTTATTTTGCTGCCGCTGTTTGTGGAAAAGCTGTGTGTTTACACAGTGTCTACGTCTGCTTTCACAGTCCTTTGACTATTTATAAGCTGTTTCTAGTCATAATCAAAGAATGACAACTTTATGTGACTTTAGTTGTCTACAAGTTTACCCATAAGTCTTAAACATTTAAAACAGCTAATTGAAAAGTGATCCCATACTAAGTTACTTTATTTATTTGTTCAATTCTTAAATATATTGTTATTAAGAACATTCATTCATTCATTCATTTTCTCCCGCTTATCCGTAACTCGGGTCGCGGGGGCAGCAGTCTAAGCAGGCCCCCGCCTTCTACTGCTGCCCAATCCTCACAGCACCGTCCCTTACGGTCCCTCCTGCAGGTGGTGAGCCCACGGGAAGCATTAAGAACATCAAAAGCTTAATATTTTTACTAGTTTGGGCTCATTTCCGTTCTTCTCAGGAATGTATGTACAACCAATTCAGAAATTGATTTAAACATTATCTATTAACAAGCAATTTTTAGCTAAGATGACTACGAAACTTTATATTTCGTACACTGTCTTTATAAAAGTCTGATTAATTGTACACACTCATTCATATGGTCTTGTAGATCAATCTGTCACAATTTCTGCTTTGACGTCTGAACGAAATAGGTGAAAAGACACCATTTCCACTGTCACTGCAACCTGAACAGCTGAATCTACACTGAATAATAGCAGCTTCTATATGGTCCTGCTAGAAGTCTGAGAAAGAAAAGAAAAGAAAAGAAAAAAAAAAAAAAGAAAAGAAAAGAAAAGAAAAGAAAAGAAAAGAAAAGAAAAGGAAAGACAGAAAGAAACTTTCTGTTGCCACACCTGTTAGTCGAATTCCCCAAAACTTCCCTGCCACACCTAATATAGCTGCTGGCAAAAAGTGACTACAAATGTTCAAAAGTGCAACATGTCGAGAAAGAACAAGCGTCGATGTCTCTTTTTCTACACTATATTTTAAAACATTTACATCTTTATAAAAGCAGAGAGTAAAAAAAAAAGTAATCATATGATATTTTAGTAGGGCTTGTTTAGAACGTCACTTACACCTTCTTATATCTTCCTCACAACAACCAGCTTGTTAGAAAACAACTACACATTTTATGCATGGCTGATAAATAGTTCTCACCTTTGATGTGAATGCTCCTCTTTAGACTTGAACAGATGAGAGAATGAAGCATGCATTTCTTATCAGAAAGAATTTCTTTGGATCTGGCCACACCTCCACACAGTCCACCTCCAATCAAAGAGCAGGACCCGGTTATGATGTAGACTAAACAAGGAATCGCTTGTAGTTGACATACTTGTTCATTTATCCATTGAATTTTTAAAAGGATATATTTTTTTATTTAAAGTGTTTCTTCACTTTGCTATGGTTTTCTACAATTGGAGCATTCTTTGAGCCTTTTGACTCCTGTTACCATATACTGCGGTATTACTTTTGTGCTAATTGAGTGGCTAGTATATTATAGTATAGTTCAGTATAGTATAGTTTAGTATAGTATAGTATAGTAAAGTATAGTATAGTATATTACTAATAAAACATTTATTCATGCAAAATAAAATAAACAATTTTAAAAGTGTAATCAATATATAAAAATGGTGTTCTATTTATATAACTCAAGCTAATTATATTATTCAAAGTCCAGCAATCAAGATTTATTAGAATAATTGATGTGACATGAATAACATTGGTTATTTCGTTACAGAGTCACCGGTCAAATTAATGGATATATTAGGCAGCAAGTGAACAGTCAGTTTCTTAAAGTTGATGTGTTGGGAGCAAAAAATGGGCAAGCATGAGAATCAGAGTTACTACCGTACATAGTGACAGTTTACTAAAACGGTTTTATGCTGGCCATGTGCTGACTATGTGCATTGCGGCTTGGTTTGTAAGGGGTGGTGTAGCTGCAGACTGCAGTCAGAGTGCCCATATTAGTCTCTTTCCACCACCAAAAACAATTACTGCGCGATGAACCTGTGAACATCAAAAATCGATCATGGAGCAACCGAAGAAGGTGCTTGGTCTAATAAGTTATGTTTTGTTTGACGCCATGTGGACAGCCAGATCTGTGTGTGCCAAATAACCCTGAGAAAGAGATGGCACCAGCATGCACTATGGGAAGAAGGCAAGTGTGCAAATCTAGTGTGATGATATGAACACACCATCTGTTTTGCTTTGAATCCTATTCATATGAATGTTGCTTTGATAGGTAACACCTACTTAAACATGTTTTTGGACCAAGTATATTCCTTGATGGCAACAGTAATAATGGCAGCAGGGTCTTTTAGTGGGATAATGCTCCATTCCAAACTGCAAAAATGATTTAGGAATGGTTTAAAGACATGGCAAAGAGTTCAAGATTGAGTTCAAGTTGATTTAGCCAACACATTCCCAAGAAATGTATTTGATCAGGTATCTGTGGGATGGGTGGGAATGATCCGCTGTGGCGACCCCTAATGGGAGAAGCCGAAAGAAGAAGATCTGTGGGATGGGTGGAACTAATAAGTTCGATTAATGGAGTCCCCAATTCACAACTTACAGGACTTAAAGGTGCTATTGACTTGTTACCAATAACCACAGCACAATATCAGAGGTCTTGTATAGTCTGTGCCTTGACTGTTATGTTGGCACAAGGGAGACCTACACAAGTATGTAGGTCTCCCTTGTGCCATCATAACAGTCAAGCACACAAGTGGTGCTAATTTAGGCTGATAATGTAGGTGTATGTAAAATTATTCCAACTGACTGTATGGAATAGGAATGCAAATACACATTTCTTGTGTAATTGCTCCTATAATACTTAAAGATCTGATCAATTGAATCTGAAAACATTAAGTACTGACTAGTGGTGACACGATCATGGAAAATCTAGGGGCAGTATTAACGAAAAGTGGCAAATCCAGTTTGTCCAGGCTTTCTGTTGTCAGATTCACTAAATTATTGTTGAAGCAAGTTCAAAAAAGGGGTGTGGAAAAGCACAGCTGGTTGAAAAGAGGACAGTGGTGATGTAGATTTGACCATCGTGTAAAGCAAAGTGGTGTACGTATTATAAAAGTACACAAATCTTTTTTTGTTTAAAACTCTTTTGCTCTGTTTGAATTTAGCAGATGTACTTTCTTTGGGGGAATGAAAAATGTTTTAATGTTGGGTGTGACAGGATGTGTAGTAGGCTTTATGTAATTTCTAAGTGTTCAATAGCCCGATCTTGTCCGAACATGTAGTTGTTCATGTCGTTCTAGAGTAACACTGAATAGTTGTATATGAGACAACACTGTAGTCTCATCCAGTTACACACACCATTAATGTTGTGTGCAAAAGCAGATTTATGTGTGTAACCCCAATTTATAAGTGTTTTGTGTATAAAACAGTGGGATCAATTTAACCACATTATTTTGAACTCATTCAAATATATGCTTTGGTATAAATAACCAGAAGGTGAACTGGCTATGTTAAGTTGCCACTAGGTGTGAATTCCCTCGTCTTGTTGCATGTTGTTTTGAAATAGGCTTTACCAAGATCATGACAATGAATACATTTGGAATATAAGGGGTCAAGTCATCTTAAATACCTATGTAATATCTCAAAGACATAAGGAAGAGGTAGTGATTGTGGCTCTCGGTGCACTGCTTGGCCATATTAAATTGTTAACAACTGGCAGTTTAGTGGTAATTGTGAAGTGGTACAACAATATTAAAGTGTACTTCCAGAAACTATAAGCTACACCAGCATATTATTACAGATAACTTTAAAGCCTTTATGTATGTAGCTGCAAAAGCTCAGTCATTAAACCACAAATGTGTGTTACAAAGAAGATACGACCATAGAAACGACTGTGGCTCTGGATAGATTTCAACTACTGCACACTTCCCCTCTGCTGACGGTGAATTGGCATGCGATGTCCTGCATTCTGTTGTTAACTGACTGTTAACACAGAGTCCAAATGCCCTTCTTATTATCTCTGGAGATTTTAATCATGCCCCTCTATCCTCCACTCTGCCCACATTCACTCAGTATGTTTCATGCCACACCAGAGACATTAAAACACTGGATTATTTTATGCCAACTCAAAGGAGGCTTATACTTCAGCACCCCTCCCCTCCTTTTGGAAGATCGTATCACAACCTGGTTCATCTCCTAACTGTGTACAAACCCCTTGTATGCAGGCAACCAGCTGCCTCTCACACAGTGAGGACATGGTCTGATGAGACCCTCTCTCTGCTCCCACAGCAAGCTGCTCAAACCCCACCTCTCTCTGCACTGCAATCAGCTTACAGTCTACACACAACACACCTAACCCCCTACCAATTCCCTACAGCCCCCACTACACACTGACCCTTAGAAAAGCCCAGGTGAGAATGGAGCTCAGGATGATCAAAGCGAGAAAGGCAGAGGGCCCTGACGGCATCAGCTACAGGCTCCTCAAGACCTGTGCAGACCAGCTGTGTGGCATATTGTTGTACATGTTTGATCTAAGCCTGAAGCTGGGAAGGTGCCACAGCAATGGAAGACATCATGGTACCTGTACCAAAGACCTTGCGCCCAAAAGACTTTGGGGACTACAGACGAGTAGCACTGACCTCGCATCTGATGATGACATTGGAGATTCTGGTGCTTACTCACCTCTGAACTCTGGTGAGCCTATTAATGGGTCAACTTCAGTTTCCCTACCAACCTGGCATTGGAGTGGAAGACGCTGTCATCTTCCTCCATAATAGTGCTTTTTTTACACCTGAAAAAGGCTGGGAGCACAGTGAGAGTCATGTTTTTTTTTTTACATCCAACCTGCGCTCCTGAGGGATAAGATGAAGTACATGAAAGTGGACTATCATCTGTCTACCTGGATATTGGATTACCTTACAGACCGACCACAGTATGTGAGGAATTGTGACTGTGAGTCTGACATAGTTGTCTGCAACACTGGAGACCCACAGGGAATGCTGTAGCATAAGGATATACATTCACTGGAACTACGAGGCCCAAATATTTTTTAGCATGACAAAGCATTTTCAGGTTAATGTGTAAGAACTTTAGTAGCATGTAAAAAAGGAATGACCTCAACTCTACTGAACAACACCAGAGATGACCTGGATTAATGGATAGTCTATTGGCATGCTTTTAAAAAGAGAGAAGGTGGTTACAGCAGCAAAAAGGGGAGTCAATTTTGTAATGGTATTTTCAACAAGTGCACATGGACATGATGGTTAGATGCTTCTGGCCATATTGTGTATTTTACAAATTTACATATTCATTTTCATATACAGCTCTAGTGGCTGTAAAAGCTTTTGTATAGTTTGACATATGGTTTGCCATATATGTTCTAACTATTAACAAATTAGTTAATTATTACCTTTTTTTTTTACACTGGGTACTGTGCCCAAACTCTATATTTATGTCAAGCTTTAATACGAAATCAAGGGTGGATCTTTTGAGTGTGTCCTGTAATAATCTGATTGATCCCTACTGAGTGTAATATATCAATCAACAAATACAGACTTTTCTACTGACATGTTTACATATATGTATGATTACATATTTTAGAAGTAAGATATCTAATTTCAATAAGATAAAAAAAAAAAAAAGAATTCTGGGATTTTCTGCTTTTGCATATATTTTTTTTAGCATGGGAACAGCCTCAAGGCGGATAGCATATGATCAGTTTAACATTTTTGTCTGCTGCCTTTCTGTTTGTAATAAAGTTTTGAGTTATGTTAGAAAAAACGAGAACAATGCTATTCTGCCCAAAGGCAACTTTGCAAGTTTCCTATATTATAGAAGAGTCTCCTATAACCAGAGCACTTTCGATGGTCTTTAATTTTAACCCCAAAAATCCTGTTCTTGTAGCATCAACTATGCGACTATGCCACTTAATTGTCACTTACTTTCTGCCATTCGTCTCTGACAACTGGAAGTATACCAATATTGGCATTATTTTGTATGTCAGAATGTCTAATATATACATTTTAAAAATCAAAACTATGACTAGTAATGAAGACAAGTAGAGGAACATCTTTCAAAATTAGTCACACACAACCATATACCATATACACAATATGGCATCCAGTGACTATTTTTTATATAACTGGTATGTAGCATAAAATGGATTAAAAAGATAAAAAGGATACGATAAAGAGTAGAGTAAAATGTAAAATTTTAAGAATAATAACTTAAAATAATTTAAGTTTCAATATTATAACATTTAATTGCAATCAAAACTAAATAAAATAGAATTTACATTAAAAACAGAACATTACGGAAGGCAGAAGTTTGACTTATCCTTCATCTAATACAATGAATAGGGCCAAGTATAGCCATAATAAAAATACCTCCTAATGGGGAATGTGGAAACATTTAACCTCTGAAACAGCTAGAATCTTAAAATCATTAAATGCAAATTGATTGAAAATCAGAAAATGCATTTGTATAATGTAGTAAAAATGTTTCCTAATTTTCTTAACTCATAGTTCACTGCCTCTTTTGGCAATACTCAGATCTGGACATTACCACTGATCTCTGATTTGAAAAGATGAATGTATGGACATTTTAATTTTAACACAAGCCTTAATTTCCTTGACGTAGATACATGCACCGACGTGTTGTAACAGCCTGCCTGTGAAAATGGCTGCAGGGGTGTATTCACATCATACTGGACTGAATTCTATGATCTAAGAAGCCCAACAGTTAGTAAATGGCAATGGATATAAAAGAAAATCAGATAGCACTGCATATGGAAATCTCTTCTTCGTCAATGTCTGCCAGCTCTGTGCTTACCAGGAAAGGCCAGAGAAGATAAGAGATTGATTGCATGGAAAGCTAAACAAATGGCATAGATAAAACAAATGCGTCAGACAGTATATCAACACCAGACACATAATTGACTCATGGCTTTTTGTATGATGGAAGTGTGTTTTAGAGACTGTGATTTTATCATATATAATATAATTATTATATAGTAAAACTATATGAAACTCCAATTTAAAGAGTTTGTAGTTAAATGTTATGCTAGTGGGATTTAAAGGATTTTAAAAGGCATTTAATCGTGGGAATATATCAAATGAACACCAGATTATTATGTTGGATAAATATTGCAATATTACACATTGTCAATGCAAATAGGAAATGATCAAACACAGGTTATATAATAAATGTTTGAATATAGTGATACAAATAGATCCAGGATCAGGTTTTCTATGTCTTTGATGATACTCTGCACTGTGAGGTAAAGATACCGCACTAAATCTGAAGCAGCTTTACTGCTCTGAAATGCTTTAGAGAAATGATATGCTTAAGAGAACATGAGAACTCATATAGATCATGTACATTCAGTTTGGAGTATGAATGTAACCTAATATTAATACTATGATAATGTATTCTAAACATATGTGGTACCAGTACACAAACTGTGTGCTTTTTTTTACATGGGCTGAAATGACTGAGCCAGAATTAATACAACATGTGATGTCACTTGGTCAGTTTTGTCTAGTGTTTACTGCCACACACACTTCAGATTTAATTCAGTGTACAGATATGGGTATTTGAAGGGGAAAAAAATAGCAGGTACAGATTATACTAAATGGACAAAACTATTGAGATACCTGACTTTTCCAGGCATATGTGGTTCTTTATCAAGCTGTTACCACAGAATTGGAGGTAAGCAATTGTATAGGATGTATTTTGATTTAGTTGCATTTAATGTTCAGTTCACCTCAACTATAATCCCCAAACCTGTTCCAACCAAACAGTGCCCCTGTGCACAAATAAAGCTCCATTCATGTATGGTTATATGAGTTGGGGTAAAAGATCTTGAGTGCCCTGCAATAAAAATGTGACTACAACCCTATTGAACTCTTTTGGAATGAATTGGAATGCTGACTGCACCCCAGGGCTCATCATGATACATCAGTACTTGACTTTACTAAAACCCTTGTGGGTGAATAAGCACAAATCTCTACAACCACATTCCAAAATATAGTGGATAATCTTATCAGGAGAGTGGATGTTATTATAAAAGCAAATGGGGACTAAATGTAAAATGAGATGTTCAAAAAGCACCTACAAATCGGATGATCAAGTGTCCACAAAGATTTTTGTCCATAGTGTAGATAATGCAACAACCCTATCCAGGGGTTCACTCTCACCCGCGCTCTTTCTATTTAAACAGATTTGCATAATCCACACACCCAAACACTCTCAATTGTAAACATCTAGAGTTTTTAACTTATATAATGTGAACTATCCCAAAGCTTTGTCATGATATAAGCCATAATCTTTGTGAATTCTTATATATATTATAATATAATTAATATATAATTGTATTGCTAATTTTATTGCTAAACTTTGCCACTTGGTTTGCAGGATGTGATGCACATTTTGAGCATGTTTAATCAACAGCTGTTTGGGTGTAGTCTAAAGGGAGTGAGTCAATGGGGTTCTGGGCAAGCCCAGTCTGACTTTTTAAATGCCATTCTTCATCACAACAAGCACTGACTTCACTGCGGCTTACACACATTTTAGGGTGTGACTGAGGACTGTAGGGCAATTCTACTTAAACGTAAACCTTAGATATAACACCAACAAAACTATTTTACTTGTGTCTTTCACCCATTTCACTATATCCTATATATATATATATATATATATATATATATATATATATATATATATATATATATATATATACATTTACATTTACATTATACATTTACATTTGCGGCATTTAGCAGACGCCCTTATCCAGAGCGACGTACAAAAGTGCTTTGGAAAACCTTTGGAAAACAAAGAAGTCCATGTCATTACAAAATGCTGTGGTAGCCATTCTGGGTAAGTAAGTTCTCAATTTTGACAAAATCATCAACAGTGTCAACCAGCAAAGCACCCCCACACCATCACACCTCCACCTCCATGCTTCACAGTGGGAGCCACATATCCAGGAACCAATCCAAGGAAATTTCTTGATTTTTGGTTTGACTGATGATAATTTCTTGAATAATGATGGACTGTCTTTTCTCTTTACTTTAATGAATGTTTCTTGCCAAAATATGGATTTGTATACAGTTGTAGCATTAATAGGGCTATTGACTTTTTCCTCAGCCTTTACTCTGCTGATGGTCTGAAGCACATTTAAAAGGATAGAAATTGTAAAAATAATAATAGGAATAATTATTGAAAAGGCACACCTGTGAATTGAAACCTATTTCAGGTAATTTCCTTGTGGGACAGTGTCATGAGTGTGCCAAGTTGTCATCAAAGCTAAATGTTTAAAAAATTTTGTTAACTACAAAATTACTCATTGTCTTACATATTTTTATGGATATGTATATATGCATATATCCAACATATGTTTCTGTTTGATCACATTCTAACACTGATAAGTTTGTATATAGTTATCAGTCCATGCATTACTTCTTTCTAACATTTATTTTCATTTTTGACAACCAGGTAGAATAATAATATTTGCAAATTGACTTATTGGTCTTAAGCTTGTGTATGCTGGGAGACATTTTGTTAGCCACTGTGAGTGCTGTGTAATGCTGTCTTCCCTTTCAATACCATTTTAATTCTGTACATGTACAGTTGCTATACTAATTATCAGACAAAGAATTCTGATCTGACTTGACTTTTAATCAGTGGATCTCTAAGTGGAGCCTAGAGATTTCAGGGGTCAGTGAAGTGTAGCCAGGATATAAGCAGAATTATCCAACATGGTTCCAGATAGAAGGAGGGAGGAGGGGGGGGAGTACAAAACGAAACAAAATAAGGGAAAACTTACACAAACGATTAGAACTTTCTATCATGACAAACAAAGCATTGTCTACTAGTTCAACAACCTCTTTTTTCTTTCTCCTCTTAGCCAAACAGCTCCGCCCCTCAATTTGAAACGAACCAAAAAAAAATATTATATCAGCTACAATCTCATTAGCCGAAACTTTACTTAAGAATTAGATGAGCTTTCGCAACATTCCTGAGGCTCCAGTGACCACTGTTCCTGCCCCTCTCCCCTCCGTGGATCTTCACACTTCTGGGCAGCTTGGGACGGTCTCTCATCAACACTTTGGGTGGTTCCATGTAATTCCGGAGTAGAACGGGTGCTTTGAGGATGGATTGGACTGTAGTTGGTGTCGGCGGTCTGCTGCACTGACTCGGGAGTGCAGTTTGCTTCTGATCGTCATCACTGTACCCCGTAGCATTGTATATCTGCTTCAAATGGACATTTGGTGCAACCCAGATGAGGATGGGTTCCCTCTTGAGTCTGGTTCCTCTTAAGGTTTCTTCCTTATGCCATCTCGGGGAGTTTTTCCTTGCCACAGTTGTTAATCAGGGACAAACATACTTACAAAGAACATATTTTTCGTTTAATCACCACATTATCTGTGTAAAGTTGCTTTAAAACAATGTTCATTGTTAAAAGCGCTATACAAATAAAAATGAATTGAATTGAATTGAATGATTCTTGTTCCACTGTTTGGTGCATGTCCTGACAAGAAAATTTTAGAGTTTTTGTGCTCATTTTACTGCCTACTTTGCACCCATCAAGACTGCCACACCACAGTATCTTTATTTATTTATTTTTGGTTAGATTAGCACTATAAAACACTATTTAAAAAAATCTATTTAGTAGACCAGTCTAATGTTTTGGTAATGATGCACAGGGAGCATAGTTTCTAATTTTTTTTTTTAACTCTTTCAATGGATGATTACTAAGTCTGTATTCTGTCAATATCTTCCTTAACCTATGATCTCAGATATTCTGCTGATGTGCAGTCTATGTTTACTAAATTGGTTTGGTCTGGTCTGGGTAACTAGCAGCTTAAAGTACTTGAAATGTTATATGGTAGATGTAATTGATGTCTATGCTGACACCTAGCGGTCAATTATCAGCATCACAGATTATCCAAGTTTAGCCAGTTTTGTCTGCTTAAAGGTATTCTACTTTTGTCATACTACTAAGCCTTCACTTGTAAATTATTTTGTAAAATAATTTTATAAATATATTGGTTTGTTTATCTTGTTAATTATTGGCTAACTAAAAGTGGTATTGTCTAGTGAATTATCCAATAATTCTTTAGAAATAGTTTGCCTCAGTAGTCACAGAAAAATTTACATTGAAAATATAAAAATGCACAAAGATATATAAAGTGTGAAGCATCATGATTATTCAATTTTCAGTATAGTAAAGTGAAAGCTCAGCGGTTAAGATGATGATCAGGAGATTGTAAGTTTAAAGTCCCAGCACCACCAAGCTTTCACTCATGGGCCCATGAGCCTGGCCCAACTTTCCAAATGTCACCCAAATGGTTTCAGTAAACAGCATGAATAAACATTAAATAAAATTAAACAAAATAAATATACAGACACATTACTTCTTGGAGTACACTCTTCCTATTCCAAGCACTACAATTTCTTTTTTCACATTAGTGGCCTATTTCCCTACTATTCACAATCCACTGTTAAGAAGATTGATGATTGAGGATGATTAGGAGACTGTTTCATTTTCAAAGAACCTCTACTTATTAGCTACAGACAGCATACAAACACTCAAGTTATTCAGCAGAAATTAAATTAAAGACCATTTGCATGCAAATTTTTTGGTGCAAAATTTTTACAACAACCACTAAAATCACAGGCACTAAAAAACTTTTTTTTTCTTTTATTATTATTTTTTGTTTTGTTTTTACTTTATTCAAAGCAGTTAACATGGCCGGTATCACACATTTGCTTAAATAGGGACACATAAACATAGGTGCATCTCAATAAATTAGAATATCATTAAAAAGTTGATTTATTTTAGTAATTCAATCCAAAAAGTAAAACTTGTATATTATGCAGATTCATCACACACAGACTGATATATTTTAAGTGTTTATTTCTTTTAGTTTTGATGATAATTGCTTGCAGCTAATAAAAACCCAAAATTCAGTATCTCAGAAAATTAGAATATTGTGAAAGGTTAATATTGGAGACTCGTGGTGTCACACTCTAATTAACTAATTAAATCCAAACACCTGCAAAGGTTTTCTGAGCCTTTAAATGGTGTCTCAGTCTGGTTCAGGCTACACAATCATATAAAGGGAGTATTGAGTTCTGTTCATGGTCATACTTTTCAGTAGTCCAACATTTCTGTGTTCAATTATTTGTTTATTTCTACTGCTCTTAAGTAATTTGAATTTTTTTTGAAGATACTGAATTTTGTGTTTTTATTAGCTGTAAGCCAGGCTTCCCTAGTGGTCTAGTGGTTAGGATGCGGCGCTCTCAACGCTGCGCCCCGGGTTTGATCCCCGGTCAGGGAACCAACCCCAGCTACTCTCAGTGCCGGTCCCAAGCCCGGATAAATGGGGAGGGTTGCGTTAGGGATGTGGAACATGTGGATGTTCCGCTGTGGCGACCCCTAATGGGAGAAGCCGAAAGAAAGTATTATTTGTAAGCCATAATCATCAAAATTGAAAGAAATGAACACTTGAAATCTATTAGTCTGTGCATGATGAATCTATATTATATACAAGTTTCACTTTTGTATTGAATTACTAAAATAAATCACATTTTTATTTATATTCTAATTTACTCAGATGCACCTGTACAACATAATCTTGAATATTAAATATTATAAAGATATAAAACATTTATTGCCTTTGTTTTTTCCACCGTATTTCTTTTAAGATAAGTGATTAGCTGTTCATTAAGAAACCAGCAGGAAGCTGCTTAATCATTTTGTCAAGACCATGAGAATGATGTATTTCTCTTTTTCATTTGTAAGACACTTTAACAGCACCTTCATTGCTTGTTGTTGTTATCAGATTAATGATGTAAGGAGAAAAGGCTTGTCAACTGTATGCTATTTTTAACATCCACCATTATACCAATACTTTAGTAGCCTTTGCTTGATAAAAAAAAAATCATAGATCATATATCTTTAGTTTCTTTTCACTGCACTAATTTTTTACTACATCCACTATATGTACAGTACTATGTTATTGGAGACCTCTGTTGCCTGTTTAGAGAATTGCAATTGTAATAAAAAAAAAAAAGTTTGTTTTTTTGTTTATTTAAACATAATACAAATGTGAGGCATAAATCTAGTCAAATGCAAATCAAATCAAATCAAATTTTATTTGTCACATACACATACATACAGGGTACGACATGCAGTGAAATGTGACGGTCCGGCATGAGGAAATAGGATGGGGAGAAAAATAATACAAAGAAAAAGAAGACTGATAAATAAAGTATAAAAAACTACAGTATATAAAATAAAATATAAGAATATATCAGATAAGATATAAAGATAGCTATATATGTGAGAGAAAAAGATGTATATACAAAAAAATGCTTATGGAAGTAAACAGTGAACAGTAAACAACAGTTAAACCATAAACAATAAACAATTTAAGGTGGTTTAGATTGTCCATAAAGTGTCCGTGTGCGGTATGGTGTGGTGTAAAATGTCCATAAACTGTCCGTGTGCGGCATGGTGTGGTATAAAGTGACTGTGTGCGCTATGGTGTGGTATAAAATATATACATGTGCATAAATACATCAATAATGCATGGCAGTATTTTTTTTTTTTTTTTAAGGGAACTTAAAAATGCCCGATCATTCAGTATATACAACAACATTTCTTGCATTTGAATAGTCTGGCCTATTTATCACATGAACAAAATAAATATATGTTTTTTTAAGCCAAACAAATTTGTCTTGAAATTATTAACAGTCCTAAAATGAACACTTGAAAAAACCTTCCTCGGAGAGGAAATATCACAAAAACCTTTTAAAGTGCATTAATTGGACTTGTGTGCTTTTGAAAAAAAGTGCTAATATATTAACTTTGTTTTTATGAAATTTACAAATTCAAGTTTTATTGTTTTGTTTTTTATTAAAGTATTTATTTAAATCTTCTGGAGTGGACTCTGCAAAACTATATACACTCTGTTCTTATGATTTTCACAAACAATCAAAACAATTGTAAGTTACAGTATAACCAGATAGTTAATATTATTAATTTCCCCATCTAATGCTGTTTACTCTAGATTTCTTGTGTAAAAAATAATGTGTGTGTGTGTGTGTGTGTGTGTGTGTGTGTGTGTGTGTGTGTGTGTGTGTGTGTGTGTGTGTGTGTGTGTAATATCATTAGCAGTACATCAGCATGGGGCTCATGTTTATTTCCAAAGAGAGGAGTACAACCCTGTAGCGTATTTTGAACCCATTCATACAGTATATTCACTTTATTTCATCTGCTTTTCTCTCAGGATCACAAATGTAGAAAGTCTTTTGTGCTCTTTTGATATTATCTTGGACAGGGCTTTGTCTTAAGAGTAGCATGAGGATTGTATATGACAAGTTAGACCAGTTCATTCTCAGTGATAATAGACTGCTGTGACTGCTTCAGTAATGATCTTGTTCTTGTCCTGTCACCCACACACGTCTAACGGGTATTATCATTTCAATTTAGATTTAGATCCATAGATTTGTCCGTATCAGCCTACTGAAAGTTTTTGCATTTTTATGCGATTGGTAAAAACTGGAATAAAATTAAGTAAATAAATAGCAATGGCTTTTTTGATGAAAGGAACTTACTGATTCACCACAGTTTTGTAAATAGACTCTCTGGGGGAAAAAAAAATGGGCCAAGCCTAAAATGGCAGCTTATAAAGCTTTCGATCCTATATTAATTGACTTTATCTGTTTAGCTTCCTAGAGTCCTAATCTGCCAAATATTAGCTTGCATCATAAGAGAATAGTTGAGTCTCTAATAGATAGCTGTTACAATAAAAACTGCCTTGATAACTACAAAGTGCACACAACTGATTACATTGATCAATCACATCTGTTAATGATTTGGAATGTTAAAAGAATGTTATAGTTACTCTATGAAAAAAATATATTCCTATAAAATATAATTTGTTAATCTTCAAAAGATTCTCACTTCTTGCTGCTAGAAGTAATAGAAATGCAACACCTTTCTTCTGTGGGAATAGAGAACTGTCCTTTCAAATTTCAATTTCATTTAATCATGTGGATATACAACTTTACATTTCGTTAACAGTTCTAGCAGTGAACTGTTATGAATTTGCAAGCTTGTGCAATGCTGTATGTGAAGCCAGTAAATGTATATAACCGTATGATTGAATGTCTATAAATATCTATGACTGTAACATGCTCCAGGACACAAGAGTAAAACACACCTAAACATTTAAATGACACAGGAAGCTAAGGTTCATGTTGTCACCAACTACCTGAGTTCTTACCTGAGAAATTAGAAAATAATTCTAAAGGATAAGAACTTTATCTTTCCTTGAAGATTCCATTTATATCTTTCTTTTGTTCTGTTACACACACATGGGAAATGTAGGCATTGGAGGTGAGCCAAAGACATGATTTGCCCAGGAGAGTTCACACAAAATTATAATGACAAACGTTAAAAGTGCATTAGTAAGTATATCCCTTATCATAGCATCTTCGAATAGTCATAGAATGACCTTTTTACATTAAAATGTAAAGATATGTAATGTGATTCCCTTGCTAATAGTGGTCATATGGAATAAAATGAGACATACTAAAATAGGAAAATAAAAGAAATACTAAAATTTCATAATAAGCACAATACTGTTTCCACCAGCAAGTTAATTGTTGTCAAATAACAGTCCCAAGCTATATTAATCCTATCCTACCAGACAATTTTCCGATGACTACCATTTTCAATAAGTAAAGAACATTATAGTTATGTTTCAGTTGAAATGTCTGCTTAACATGTTAGCTCCTGTTATCTCTTACCGTACATAAAAGGTTCTCTCTGTTTTTCTTTCTCCTAAAGTTATAAAGAGAAAAATGCAGCTTGTCATGTTACAGAAACACACAAAGCCTTTCCTCTTTAAGACTTTTCCGTTATGTTGAAGCTTCACCAGGTTTAAAAGGCTCTGACACCTCAGACTCCTTTTTAACCTTTTGAATGCAGTTATTTGCATATGCTGTTATAAAACATAACTGCTATAGTCAATCAGCTAACTGTGAATTCAGCAGTACTGTGATGAAAAGGAGGACATTTAAATAATACATAAAAACCTGTTCATGTCAGATTTAGAAACCATTGTAACACAAATCTGAAACTAGAAATTGCACAAACTATAAATACAATTTTAACAGATACATTTTAATGCCTGATCACTTGATTTAAGTGGCATAAAAGCTGAGACCTTGTGCAGGTGAATCATAACATGTTCACTAATGCCTGCAGAGCTTCTAATACCTCCTGTCACCTCTGTGTTCTTTGCCTCAGGTGAAATAAGCTGGATCAGGTTCAACTGAAACTTGTTTTTTTTTTTTTTTTTTTTTTTTTTTTAATGCTTTCCTTTTAAAATCAAAACAAGAAACAACAGTATAAACTTTTTAAATTATTATTAGATTCATTTTGAATAAATTTTTTAATTATTAAAATTCAACTATAGCATTTAATAAAAAATGAATTGATACAAACTAATTAACTAATGTTTAATCAATATAATTCAACTCAGTGAATTTTGATTTCATTTGTGTAGCACGTTTAACAGTGGACAATGTAACAATGTGGCTTTGCAAAAATTATATCTAATTAGTATATACATTTTGCGTATGTTTATGCCTATAAATGCATGCACCTCTAATGAGCAAACCAGAGGAGATGATGGCTTGAGAGGAATGATGAAATGGTAACTCATCCTCATCTGTGTGACACTCTGTACAGTTATAAATAATTCCCTTCTAAAACGGTGCACTATGGTCAAAACATGCAATTGTGTCACCAGGAAAATTCATTACTGTTTTAACATAAAGTCTATATTAATTGAAGTTTTCAAATGTTCAACAAAGGGGAAACTTAAGTGAAAAACTGCTTGTGGCAGTTGTAATGCTAAAGCTCTCATACTACAGCAGTAGTCCTAAACCATCTTTATGACTTCTAAGTGTTTACACAGTATGTTGTGTTTTTAGGCAGTTCATGTGGAGTCACCCTGAGTGATTTATCTAAGTAATGAGAACTCCAACCAGAAAGAGGGCATGGATGGAACAGGTCCGGAGAGCAGTAGTGGTCAGGATGTCTCAAGAGCAGCATGTATAGCTTGACAAAGAGAGGAAGACAGAGAAGTAGAGGGGGAAACAGACTGTAGCTGTTTTTTGAATAAAATTTACAAAGAATTAAACGTTTGTGCTTTCAATTTATGAACAGTGAAAGGTGTTGTACGTTTGTGCAAAATACACGTGATGCACTAAACTATTGAAAGTAGTCAAATAGTTAGATCTTTACTCTGAGTGCTTTCAACTGAGATAAACTAGATTAAAACCTTTTGCTTTTGATTAGTTGTCATGATTTATGTCTTGTCTGATGGATGGTAAAGGAACTGAAGTTCCATGTAAAGCGCAGTGTATAAACACATATATTAAAACAACATGATCAAATTTGATAAAATACTAAACTCAATGCACAAGAATATGTTGCAAAAAAAAAACATTGCTCCTAAATCTTTGTGTGGATGGAAAATTAATGTTTTACCAAATAACCAAGGACTTTGAAAATATTCGTTATAATAAAAAAAATAAAACAAACAGAAACACACACAAAAGAAATGCTTCCTAAAATCCCTACTCTGCCAAATGTTTATAACAGATAACAGACAAAAGATTACACTGATAGGGTTTTTTATTCTTCCAGCACAGAGTGACAGTCAAAGAGTCTCCTGTTGAAGATTAAGATCTAGTAAAAGTGACTTTATGCAAATATATGATTATAAATAAATCTACAGATATTTGAAAATATTGCTAGCAGAAAGTAGAGAATTTGCCTTCTGAAATGTAGAAAATAAAATTATGATAATATATTAGAGAAAATAGGCTTAATATAAATTCTTCTTTTTCTTTCTCCCATTAGGGGTCGCCAAAGCGAATCATCCGTCTTCATACCCCTCTGTTCTCTACATCAAACCAAGGCTTAATATAAAGTACAGTTACATAAAACAAAAGGTAAAAACAGCAGAAGACAGATGTAATAATCTTATACAAATTCTCACTACTTCCAGCTGCAAGTAATAGAAAAGCAGCAGCTATCTTCTGTGAGTAGAGTCAACTGTAATTACATTTGTTACCTTAACACTTAATCATGTGGCTTTACAACTCAACATTTTATACAAACTGCCTTGGGACTGTTATAAATTTGCAAGTATGAGCGTTGTTGTACGTGAAGATTTTAAAAGTGTATAACTATGTAATTTTCTGCCTGGAAATTTCTGTAACTGTAACATGCTTTAGGAAACCAGAGTAAAACACACCCAAACTTTTCAATGACACAAATATCTAAGGTTTATCTTGTCACCTCCTACCTGCGTTTTCGGTAATGAGAAGTTAGAAAACATTTAAAAAGTTTCTATGTAAAATTTTGCCTTTCTTTCTTTGGTGCTGTTACACCCACTTCGGCGATTCAGTTCTCTGAGGTGAGATAAAGACAGGTGTGTGTGTGTGTGTGTGTGTGTGTGTGTGTGTGTGTGTGTGTGTGTGTGTGTGTGTGTGTGTGTGTGTGTGTGTGTGTGTGAGCTGTTACTAGTTTACTGTGTCTCTACTTGAGATGATCAGCTCAGTGCAATATCTTTGGCTTGAGTACAACTGAAACTTCTTCCTGCATGTTTCTACCTGTCGTGATCCGGCACATAACACACCAGGTTTCTTCCTCTCCCTCCTTCACTTGTTCTATGACTGTCTTGAATTGTTCACACCGATATTATACCTGTATTTGATAGTCAGTTTGGCTTTGGGTTGTTCTGGAGGCTATATTTTGTCTAGCTCTTCTTTCTCAATGGGTCAAAAGGTTGTGTTGTAGAAGTCAACGTTATTAATTTCACTCTTTGTTGTTCTTCTATTAAAAATAGAAATAAACACACATACGCACACATATACTATAAACACCCCACCTCTAATTTCACGGACAAATTTCTTAAGAAGTGTCACGTTTTGGTGAACTGTGTATGGCACAGTCTTTTCAATGCTTACTATCAACAGTTTTTTAAAAGCATGCATGAATGCTTGAAAGCCAGAGTTATTACATATATATTTGCATAGGTTAATTTATCACAATATTCACATGATCTGGATAGTTCGAATCCCCCGGTGTTATGTATATAAATTTAATTCAAATAAAGTTCTACCTGCTCCTGAGGGATTTGCATTTGCATGCTCCTTCAACTGCTGCTTAAATTATTTTGTCTCTGGAGTCCAGCAACACAGCAGAAAACAAATGTGCTTCTTGTATAACATTCATAATGGCCTAGTTTCAACTAAATACTTTTTCCCATTTCCCAATTTTGGTCGGTGTATACAATTCAAAAGTCAAAAGACAAAAGTCTCTGTCAAACAATTATACTGCTGAATAGACAGAAAGAAGAAAAAGGAGGAGCTTTAAATAATAATAAAAAAGATTACAAACATCTAATATGACTAATAAGAAGAATAAGGTCAGAATAAGGGCCTTATTCTTATTCTGGCATAGTGACACACAGAAAATGCAATGTTTAGGACTTCAAACCAGTATGGCCACTAAATACATTATCTTTAGTCTGAAAAGTGTGTGTGTGTGTGTGTGTGTGTGTGTGTGTGTGTGTGTGTGTGTGTGTGTGTGTGTGTGTGTGTGTGTGTTTTATAAATCACTGGTGGCTGAGAACTTGATTGGGCTGTAAAAGAGGCTTAACCGGGCAAGGCAGAGGAACACGTTCCCTCCGATGCACAGGGCTGCTGCTTGTTCTTGTTCTTCTGGCCCCAATCTCAGTCACCCAGTCCCTTCAACCTGTCTGGATAAGGTTTCGCCAGGTTACAGTTGGCCATTGAGATCTTTTAAGACAAGTGCTGAGGTGTGTCTTAAGCATGTAATAACTTGCTCTTGTGCTTCTTCCGTGCGTGTCAATAGATAGTGGCAGATATTTGAGTGCCATGTGTCACTTGGCGAATGCTGGGAGTAAGACAGAAAACAAAACAGTTAACAGTTGACCTGTTGTCCTGAGAAGAAAATTCACGCCCTCTTAGCTTTATTGGCTGGTGTGTGTGTGTGTGTGTGTGTGTGTGTGTGTGTTTGTTTGTGTATATGTGTTTGTGTGTGTGCATGCATGTGCGTGTTTGTGTGTAGTATGTACATATTTACATATGGATATGTGTGTGTGTGTGTGTGTGTGTGTGTGTGTGTGTGTGTGTGTGTGTGTGTGTGTGTGTATCTACACACGTATAATTCAAGCTTAAACAGGGAAATATGAATCGTTAACAGGAAGACATAGGCATCTTTTTTCTAGGATCGAATCACATGATGCATGTCCTTATTTGCTGGTTTAATTTTTTTTTATGTAAGCTTCAAATTATGCAGTGAAGTAAAAATGATCTTGAATAAAGCTGATGCTTCTAATTATTTCTTTTCTATTATTATATATTGTCCATGATGCTTCAGATGTTTTTTATCGTTATTTTCACGAGGGATTACTGTTTATAATAAGATATAATAATCGAATTATATAATAATATCAAATTCAAATGTTTTTCAACCAACTGTATAAAATTTTTTAATATACATATCTGAGTTTTAGTTTACCCCAACATGCTAGAGAGATCAACTGCATATAAAGCTCAACTTCTGAGAGTATCTTGTACTTTTTGGTTTACAGACGTCATGTTGTTGGTTTACGGTAAGGACTTATCGCAGGGGATGTATGAGGAATGTTGTGTGTTCTGTTCCTCAGCATTCCAGAACCTGACTTCATGAGACATCTGCTTTCAAATTAAGATTGAGAAGCAGAGCTGACACATTTTAAAATGCACACGTGTCCACGATTTGTTTCCGTGCTCTTTATGTGCACTGATGTACTAATGTTAATTTAGCATCTGTCAATTGCATTGAAGCAGACCACATTTTTTTATATATTTGAATAATGGGAGGCATACAAAGTAGTGTGTGTGTGTGTGTGTGTGTGTGTGTGTGTGTGTGTGTGTGTGTGTGTGTGTGTGTGTGTGTGTGTGTGTGTGAGAGAGCGAGAGAGAGAGAGCGAGAGAGAGAGAGAGAGAGACGACAAAAAGAGGCAAAGAAAACTGAGTTACCTCATTTGGATATGCTGTGTTTTTTTGCAGTTCAGCATTTGTGCATGGAAATATGGGCTTGTAGCATTTTCAGCTTATGTAGTATTATTACATGCACTCTCAAATGAACAGAGTACCGAACATGTTTAATTTATACTAGTGAATTGGTGGTGAATGTAGCATGTCTGCAAATACCCTTTAATTCTGAGTAGTTAATACAGATACAGAGCAAAAGACCTTTGTTTAATGTATGTATCTATGTCAATTAATGATGAAAATAGACACATTTTACAATGTTTTTGTAATAGATTTTTGAAAAGATTATCAAATGACCCAATGGCCTGTTTTTACACATAAGCTTGAGGGAGTATTGCCATGTGCTAAAAACATGTTTCAACTTGTAAGGTTTTGGCAAACAAAAATTGACTTTGGATTTGCTCAGCAGCTTGTAGAGAGAAAAAAAAGCAAAAGAGCCAATGATCTGAATTAACAGCGTCAATATTTGCCAGTTTCAATTGGCAAGAGCTGCTGTCACCTCGCACTGAACATAACACAGTCTCATAGCATGTTCATCCGTTTTTTTTTTTTTACAGCTGACTCTCAACCAGGCTATATACTTTCTATATTTCTATCATTCATTATCCTTCTTTCTCTTCTTCTACATAATGTTTTTCCTATTTTTCTGTCACTCCTTCTCAGTTTCAATAAATCCCCTTCCTTTCCCCACTATCTTTGTCCTTTCCTTTTTAATGCCTATGTCACTCTCAAGCTGTGTGTTCATTCACAACAAACCATGTGTCATGGCTCTCAGTATCCCAGAACGCCTTGGTGCAGAGTAAAGAATATGGTTAAAGGCAGGAGGAGGAAAGGGCATGTGATCATACGGGTCTGTCGCGCTGTTTGCAGTGTAAGCATGCTGCATGAAGTGATAACATCTTCCCAGGAAAGCTTCTCCAAAAACAATGCTCTTCAACACAATTTTTTTGGGGGCTAGCCTATAGGCTGGATCATACACCCACATACACACTCAAACAAACACACACATTTAGAGGGAAAAGAAAAGAAGCAGCATACACAACAAAGTGGAAAACGGTTACTCTATTGACATTAGCAAGGACTCAGCTGTGTTTCTGTGTTTAGCCCATATATTGGCACGTTGTCTTGAGGGCATAACTGGTCAAATAGTGTGCATGAGCCACACCACCTTTACATAGTGCAAATAGGATGCGGTGTGCTTGATGAACCATTGCTGAAGAGAGACTGTTGGCTGAAGTTTGTTGATATACATGGGGCTTAATGTGAAGGTGAGGCCCACCCTCACCTAGGCAAGCTTTAAAAGAAGTTTGCATTTGCATCTTATTTCCCTGACATCCTGGTGGGTGTTAAGTGGGTAACTACCTATATCTCTCAGGGGAGGAAGAGAGGGGGAGAGAGAGAGAGAGAGAGAGAGAGAGAGAGAGAGAGAGAGAGAGAGAGAGAGAGAGAAAGACTTTCCCCACTATTAAGTAAATAGACAGAACAAACAGATTGGAATCTCATATCCTAGGAGAACTGTTAACTAAGAAGTTAATCGGAAAAAGTTGGGTATGAAATAAATTAATATAATTCCACATTCCTGCCGCTTCTTCCAATTACTTACCATCCAAAACGTATTTTTTCTAACTGTGTTTTTTATCTAATAAAATTTTGACAAAAAGAAAACCTTTGAATAACTTTATTATATATTACCTAAAATAATAACTAACGGTCACAATACCTGTTCCCAATGAAGTTTTAGTCTGATTCCTTGTTGTGAAATCGTTTGTGACTAGTGTCTATGTCTGGAGAGGATTAGCCGTGGTTCCATGAACTTTCCATCAGCATGTTATTGAAACAATTATACTGGCAAAGATGTTTATGGATGTTTAAGGGTTCTATGGCTCTGTAGCATTTTCCATTCAAGTGTTGTTGATAAATGTTGGCCCAATAGAAATCTAAGAAGTTCCTCCACTTTTGAATCTTCCAAATACAGTTTTAATGTAATTTAAATACATTTTTGTACCTATCATTTTAACCTATAGCGTATCTCACAAAAGTGAGTACACCCCACACATTTTAGCAACCATTTTAGTATATCTTCTCTAGGGACAATTCTATAGAAAATTGGATATATTTTAGAGTAGTCAATGTGCAGTTTGTATAGCAGTACAGATTTACTGTTCTCTGAAAATAACTCAACATACAAATGTTACAAATGTTTTTGTGTGCTTAACAGGACCATACAAATTTGGGGTATAGTACAGTTGCCGGGGTCATACAGAGGTTTTCCAAGACGGGTTCCACTCAGAACAGACCTCTCAAGGGTCATGAAAGAAGCTGACTCCTCATTCTGTGCATCATAATACAGAAGCATGAGTACTGCCAGCATTGCTTTAGAGGTTGCAGAAGTGGGAGGTCCGCTTGTCAGTGCTCAGACCATACGCCACACACTGCAACAAGTTGGTTTGCATGGCCGGCCGTTGTCCCAAAAGGAAGCCTCTTCTGAAGCTGGCTTACAAGAAAGCCTGCAAACAGTTTGCTAAAGACAAGCTTTCCAAGAGCATGTATTACTGGAATCATGTCCCAATGTCTGATGAGATTGAGATAAACTTGTTTGGCTCAGATGATGTCCAGCATGTGTGGCGACGCCGTGGTGAGGAGTACCAAGAAAACTGTGTATTGCCTACAGTCAAGCATGGTGGTATCATCATGGTCTGGGGCTGCATGAGTGCTGCTGGTACTGGAGAGCTGCGAATCGTTGAGGGAAACATGGATTCCAAAATGTACCGTTACATTTTGAAGCAGAAAATGATACCAATCTGTTCAGAAACTGGGCCTAAGGGCAGTTTTCCAACATAATAACGACCACAAACACAGTTTAGACACAGTTTTGACATGTTCACTTACAGTGTACTCACTTTTGTTTCCAGCTATTTTGACAATAATGACTGCATATAGAGTTATTGTCAGAGGACAGTAAGTCTGTACTGCTATACAAGCTGCACATTGAATACTCTAAAATATAGGCAAGTTTCATTTCTGTAGTATTGTTGTTAATAGTAGGCTAGTAAAAGATATATTAAAAGAGTTGCTGAAATGTGAGGGTTGTACTCCCTTTTGTAAGATACTGTATTTTTATATTTTTTGTTGGATTGTAATATATTCTGTGCTATTTAAAAAATGTTTGAATCAATTACAAAACAGTAGGGATGTCATTAGGGCTGCAGTTATTAAAAATCAAGTATTCTACAGATTACATCCATTGATTAATCGAATAATCGGATAAGAAGTACTTTTTCTTCATTAAAGAGCAATACTAAATATACAAGAGAATATAAAATGTCTCTTAAAATTAACAAGTAATTTGGTTATTTGTTTAGAAATATTTACATTTTAATTGCTGAAATTGCAATCTATGAAAACTAAGCCCATTTATTGCATTTAATTGCCATATAACATCAAAATGCAAATACAAATATATCAATAAAAATCATAAATAAAAATATAAAAATCAATTTCAAATTACTTTTTTTAAGCTAAACGCACTGTATGGTATTTTCTTTATGTTTTAGTTTGAAATTATCCCAAACTTTGAAAATTTCTTTTGTGTTCTTTGGCCTGAATTTTCTTCTTTTTCCTTGCTGTTTCTCTCATTTACTAAATTTTTCATTCTGCAGTGTCTTTTGTGTTTTTCTGTCTAGGGGTCTCATTTCTAAAGATGGCATATG
The DNA here is from genome assembly GCF_946808225.1 of Silurus aristotelis. Taxonomy (NCBI): domain Eukaryota; kingdom Metazoa; phylum Chordata; class Actinopteri; order Siluriformes; family Siluridae; genus Silurus; species Silurus aristotelis. The sequence continues at coordinate 21,132,029 of NC_139582.1, read as the reverse complement.
CCAAAACGAGGCTAAAACATGTGCACGTGGCTTTCCACTCAAAGTTTGTGATTTATAAAAGAGACAGTGTGCACCTGTAAGTTAACTCTGAGCCCTGCATACACACAATGTGGAAGCACAGAAGGTGACCTTTTTAAGCCCCATTTTGTGAGTACGCCACAATTATAAATTATTTGCCTTGATGCTTTTTTGTATTTGAAATACTCAAGTTGCTCGAGGAATCATTTAAGCCCTACTCCTATCCCTAGCCATACATTATGGTGGCCAAATTCACCATTTTATTGTACAGGTATGTGAATGACAGTCCAAATACATACATTATACATACAACCCCTATTTAAAAAAAGGTTGTGACACTGTGTACAATGTAAATAAAAATAGAATGCAATGATTTTCAAATCTCATAAATCTAGAAAACATACCAAATGTTTTAACTGAGGAAATGCAACGTTTAAAGGAAAAAATAAGATAATTTGAAGAAAAAAATTAGGGCAAAAAAGTCCTGAAAATGTAAGTATTAATAAAATTAAGCAGTTGGAGAAACATTTTGCAACAAATAAGGTTAATTGACAACAGGTCAGTAAGATGATTTGGTGTATATATAGTGTATCTTTCAGAGTCTGTCAGAATTAAAGATGGGCAGAGATTTACCAATCTGTAAAAGACTTATAATAATGATAATGTTTCTCAACATTAAATTGGAAAAAAGTTAAATACCTCATCATATATAGTATGATGAATATATTTTAATGAAAAGTTTCAAAGAATCTGGAGAAGTATTTTTCAATATTAGATGCATGTGATCTTTAAGCAGTCAGTCAGCACTTTTTACTGAAACATTTATGATTCTGTAATGGAAATCACTGCACAGGATCCTCCAGAAATCATTGCCTGTGAACAACATTTGCTATGTCATCCACAAGTGCAGGTTCTCCCTATCATGCAAAGAAGAAGGCATGTGTGAACATGACACAGAAATGTCGCTAAGCTCAGAGAGGACTGAGTCAAAGTGTTCTGTGGTCAGAAAAAAATCTGAATTTCTTTGTTTTTTGGAAACTATAAATACCACATTCTCCGAACTAAAGAAGAGAGGGACGATTTGGTTTGTTATCAATGCTCAGTTTAAAAAGCCGCTTCTCTGGTGGTATATGAGTGCATTAGTGCCTGTAGAATGGGCAGCTTGTATATTTGGTAAGAGTCCATCAGTGCTGAACGGTTTTTTGATTATACAGTAAAATGACTGGCTAGCTTTCTGAAGTCCATAACTTGTGCTCTAAATACAAATGTAGTGATTGTCACATATTTTGTTTATAGCTAATGTAATGTGAATATTTAGGTTGTACAGTAGTCTACAGCATCTCAACTATGCAGAAATTCGGAAGCAGGCTGTTTGTAAAAAATTAACCCATCCATTAAAAATTGCAACATAAAATCATTCCACTCCTGCCTAATGATTAGTGTAGTAAATGGGAAGTACGAAGGCAAAGCTGCTTCTACCTTGACACCACAAAAAATTGGGGGATTACAGTTTTTTAAATTTTTTTCAATTTTACTTTGACTTAATGTTATAAAAGTACTACTACAAAACTTGCAAAAACTAAAGGCAAGCATAGTGATTTTATTGAATAAGTATTATTATAGACTTTTAGACTTTTTTGCCCAAATGTTTTTTTGTGACACTGCACGACTTTTAGTAAAAAAAAACTTTGTTTGAATATGTTTTAGAAATGGTACGAGTGTATTTGATTCAGTTTAACCATCAATGAGCCTCAGGCATTGTAAAGGGTGTGTGTTCATGTTTCTGCACATATGTGTGTGTGTGTGTGTGTGTGTGTGTGTGTGTGTGTGTGTGTGTGTGTGTGTAACAGCATAATTTTGCAGGGTGTACTTCATGGGTGTTGGTTGGTTTGTGTTTCTAAAAAACAAGTGTATAATAGCTAATATATCTTTTTTTTTTTTTTTACACATTGTTTTATGTACAGCAGTGGGAAGTGAAAATACTTTTCTCAGTCACTGTCTTATGCAATATCCTTTAGAAAATCATGTACTGTGTCAGTGTTCACATTGGTCTATATTGCCATAGACTAGTAAATATTCACAGTTTAATTTTTATTGTTGGGGGAGTGGTGCCTCCAGCGGTTAAGGCGCTGGGTTACCGATCGGAAGGTCAGGGGTTAAAGCCCCGGTATCGCCAAGCTGCCACTCTTGGGCCCTTGAGCAAGGCCCTTAACCCTCTATATCCAGGGGACCCTTACGAGAAAAATAAATCAAGGACCGTGACGTCAGAGCGACGTGGGTCTGCCTTCCCGTGGGCTCACCACCTGCAGGAGGGACCGTAAGGGACCGGTGCTGAGAGGATTGGGCAGCAGTCGAAGGCGGGGGCCTTGACAGCCCGATCCCTGGACACGGAGAAGTGTCTGGGGAATCTGCTTAGACTGCTGCCCCCGCGACCCGAATTACGGATAAGCGGGAGAAGATGAAATGAAATTTTTATTGTGAACACACTGGAAAGGCATCGCTTCTCCTTCCAGGAGGGTAAAGAAATGATGTCATTGTATCTTGTGATTTTCTGTGGCTAGAACTCATCCAACAACTTGAGTGCAAATGTAAACACTGAACTAGCTCAAGCAAGTGTTCCTTTGGTGATGTACACATCTGAGAGCGTGTGTCGGTGGTGGTTGTTGGGGGGGTTCTTCTGTGTAGTTTATGTCACTATGTTTGTCATTTGAAAGCTGTAACTAAATTTTATACTTTTAAAAGAGCTGCATTTGCTTATTGCCCTAAAAGTTGTAAAGGCTTAAATGTCCTGCATGTTGTTAACTGTCAAGAATTTACACATCTGCCCCTTTCGAACTTTTAGTATTTTTCAAGGCAAAGCATATGCAAATTAACCCAGGAGGTGCAACTTGATAGCAGCTGCATGAAGACATTTTTGCTTTTCAGTCATGGCTTGCAAATGCATGTTTAAGATAAAAAATAAATCACATGCTGCTGCAAATCATTGCATAGACAGTTCTGCATTTAAACACCCATTACTGAACACTACTCCTCAACAATCCGGTACCACCCAAATGAGGATGGGTTCCTTTTTTTGCTCTGGTTCCTCTTAAGGTTTCATCCTCAAACTAACTCAAGGAATTTTCCCTTGACACTTTCACCACTGGACCCCTCATTGAGGATAAATTTACAAGGAATAAACTTATAGGCACTAAACTAATACATTCCAACTTCATAGCCTCTTTATCTCTAAACAGCTGCTTTGAGACAATATCCATTGTTCAATCACTGTACAAATGAAATTGAATTGAGTTAATAAAATAAATAAAAAAATATATTTATTTGAAAACATTTTAATTGTAAGAAATGTATTTACATAGAGAAATCTAAGAAATTATACTCGAACTATTTGTGAAGAGTAACAAATTGCATATCTTTAGAGTACAGGCATTTGATGTCTATCTGAATGTTACTTAAGTTTTTTAATATGCAAGTCTGTCAGCTTTTATTTTGATTATATCATTGAATAAGCACCGACATATAAATATAAAAAAAATTTATAAACAGTTTTATTCAATTTAAATAAAATATTTATTTCCTTAATTAATACACTTACTGTTCCCTCTTGATTGTACATTTATAGGGTGCAACCACATTTTTCTTTTCAATGTTAGATTACCAATATTTTTATTTTTACATATTTTGTGATCTTAAGCATGAATGATGCATGTTTGTGCACTCTATAATGTGATCCTTGCCTCTTACAATTGATCATTTTAGAAGCAGATTGTGGATTAAGCCTACTGGAATTACACTTGATCCTGGTATTTTGAAAAACCCTCTTAACACCACTGGGTATCATTAAGAATGGGTTACCCTCCCTTTTCGCAATGCATAATAGCTTCTCTTTAGAGTTTGGTTTCAACAGAAAGTGGTTCCCCATTTCATTTACAGTGCAAGTGAGAGTGAGATGGTAAACCTGCTTCTAGACTTTAGGCTGGAAATAGTTTCTGATCTGTCATAAACAATTAAAGAGCAACGATTCACTAAAACAAGTAAAAGGAAAACAGGTTACTAGACTGTATCAATTCTTCTCTGTGGGGTGGTCTTTAACCACTTCAAATGCATGACCTGTACTAAAAGTTTAATACAGCTGCAGCAGTGGTCTTTAGGGTACAGCAATGTTCTTAATTTCTTTTCACCATCTTAATATCACCATCTCAAAATAAAGTCGCCTAATGTGCAGGGATAAGGGGTCTGGGACACTTTTTTAGATCTGAATGAGAAAGCAGGAATGCATCAAAAGCAAAAATAATCGCTGTGTAACCCAGAAGGATGGTAATACATAAAATATATTACTGAAATGTCGTTTTAGCCTCTGCCAGATGATCAGAGACTCCCAGGCACCACCAGGTCCCGCTAATTCCACCTGCTCGCTGATTGGCCATCTTTGTTTACCGCGCTGATGGGCCAATTAGAAGTTGAAACCCTATTAGTCCCCGCCCCTCAGGTGTAACCCAATCCGATGCCCTGTCACAGGTAAAACCGGCCCTAAATTTTGAGTATATCCAAAAAAGCAAGAAAAGCTAACAAAACCCGTTCTCTCGCCGACAGCCGCAACGGTAACCCTCATTCTCTCGTTCCTCTGCTTGGAAGAAGACGGGTCGGATATACAGTACCAACTAGAAAGTCCAGTCCGACCAAAACGAGATGTCACAGGAGCATGACAAGTAAGTGTGTGTACAGATGAGGTCCGTTACAGGACTCGAAACATTTGGAGCAGCAGTCACGAGAAACGCTTCGTACGGACTGAAATGTAGAAAACCTTTATTATTATGTTTTTGGGTTTTTTCTTTCTTTCTTTTTTTTTTTTTTTTTTTACAACCAGACGCCTTTTAGGGAATATTTGGAAACTTTTAATACGTTGCTTTTAAAACGTTTTTTTTTTTTAAAGAAAGAGAAAGAAAGTCTCATTAAATTGAAAGAGTTGAGAAGTTCGCTATGGACTGCGGAGTTTCGGCTTCGCTCCACCTGTCGTGTTCAGACCCGCGCTGCTCGTTGTACTACGCGCGCGCACGCACGCGCGCACAGGTGTACTGCACCTGCCGCGCGAGCTCCTCCGTGCGCTTTACCTCTTTTCCGTCCTTGCTTTTTTTTCACATAACATTACAGTTGTTATCACTTTTTTTTTTTTTTTTTTTACCTTAAAACTTACACAGCAGTTCCAAAAAAATATTTCTATGTTGTAGTTATTACTGTTTTAAAGCACATTGATCCAGGTTTGAAACTATTTCCCATCACTTTGAGCCTTTTGACAGACTGAAAGACAGACTTGTGATCACTTGATGACAATTTATGGAGTTTAACTCATTCACCCGGCTGTTTGTTTTTATGTGGTTCATCGGTGGGGTTTTTTTTCTCAATTTTTTAGTGCGGAGTCTGTTGACTAATGAAATCGTACACCTTTTAGGCGTTGGCTGTTTTTTTTTCCAGACAACAAATTGTGTCTAAGCCCTTTGTAAATTCGAGAAAATGTCGAAAATCTAAACCAATTTGTAGAGCAAATGGTCAGAATGACGTTTTGTTTGTTGGGGTTTGTCGCTTTGTTTGCCTCAAAACACAGCCAAGCAAGAAACAATTACTCAGGGCAGGATTTCAGGTCATGTGACATTTTAGTTGCAAACAGTATGTTTTACATAAAGATTCAGGATCCATTCTGGCAAAACATGAATTTATAATTAATAAATTAATTATATAATTAATCGATACTCTCAAGACCAACATTGCCAGGCCAATGTGTGTTTGAAAGAATTTGTCAGTAAAATTTGTTAACTTCTGGTTCCAATTCCTCGCAGGCTTGTGTATGATTTAAATGTGTCCTCTTGCATGTCTCCTACCACATTCAAAACAATGTCATATCTAGTAAAATAGTTGTTTACATTAATACTAACAGACCTACACGCCATTTGATTGTGTACTTACTTTGAAATATCATAGGTAAAGTACAGTAAAGTGATTTTTAAAAAAGCTGTTTCCTTGTAATCCTGGCAGAAACTTTTCTTATTTTTTATTTCTCCACCGGGATATAGTCAGGATACGGTCTAAATCCTATCATTACCCTTTTCACACATGATCAGCCCTGTTGTTTTTAGTAGCGGGATTTCGTTCCCACTCAGGTTTTTATTGTCCCAGGATAACGGATCTATCAGGTTGCAGTGTTAAAATCAAACAACTGGAGCTGGAGTGGGGGTTAAAGAATCACACAATTAGTTATCAGATTACTGCTAATCCGCGTTGCGTCAACAATTATCCTATAAGGACGCGCCAGTGTTTCCATGACTATGTATTATAATATTGGCTTTGTGAATCAAAACCTCTTCACTTTAAAATGGCACCAATGAAGTCTTTCAAGGACCTAGTCATTTACTGCATGCATTTACTGGAGTGATTATTACTAAACTTTTAACTTCCTTTTAAAAAACGTAATCTTTCCAAGTTTCCAAAGAAACAGAAACAAAGCTGCAGTGTGGGGAATGTCTGTTTGAAGGTGTCATTTGTAATCTCCTCCCTTCACCGCGTAGATATAATTACTCCCAGTTTAAAACACACAATGTTTCATTCTAGTTAATTAAAACGCTTTCTAAAAAAAAATAGGTGAGTCAACTGCAAAAAAAGGTCTCCTGGTAAATAATAGCTACAAGTGTAGTAAAAGGAAGTCAAAGAGTAAAAAAACAATATGCCTTTGCATTGGGTGATGGAAAAAGGCTTTGTAATGTCAAGGAAGATCATTCTGTCAAGATTGTCAACAGCCACCCAATGAGGAGCTACGATCTTTGTCGATCATACTGGAAGAGCCAGTAGAGCATCTAGTCAGACAGGAAGTTACCGAGATTTATTCCACATTCAGATGGGTTTACCTTAGCTCACTATTATAAAGAAAACCTTTAACTGCTTTATGTACAAGATGTATCATCATTTGTCACTGTCACTTCACTGTTGCCCAACCAAGCTGGTATAACTTTAGTTTAGTGGGGTTTTTTTTGTTTGTTTTTTTTTACGTTCAGTCACTTAAGGTTTTTCTTTAGCCCATTCTTTACACAAGTGTTTTCTTGTGTAAAAAGAATTAGACCTCGACAGATGACTAATAGTGTTGTTTCCCTCATATCCATCTCTGTATCACTCACAGCAAGCGGGCAGTGCTGGTGCTACAGAATGATCCAGCCTACAACCAACGTCGTGCCTTCACCAGTGAAGATGAAGCATGGAAGTCCTTCCTGGAAAACCCTCTTACAGCTGCCACCAAGGCCATGATGAGCATTAATGGAGATGAGGACAGTGCTGCTGCACTAGGCCTTCTTTATGATTATTACAAGGTAGGAGGCCTGGGCTTATATGTATTAACACTTGTCACTGATTTATTGATTGAGTTATCAGCTTTGTCTCATTTATGTAAAGGAATTTACCAGAGCCCATAAGCAAAACTTAATATATAAAACTTAGATACATTTAATACACTGGCAAATAGCTGATCGTGACAGTGTTAAAACATATATCAAGTCAGTGGTTGGTCATATACTGAAATCCATAAAATGTAGAAATCTGTACTTCATACATTCAACATGAACGACACAACTGTATATATTTACAATGTTCTGAATTACCAAAATAAAAAGATAACGCTAAATTATTTAAATAAATGTATTGTAAAAAAAAAATAAAGTATGCATGTATGTATTTAGTACATTGTTAGTCTATAGACTCTCTTAAACATTCAGAATTAGTCTGATTAGAATTGTGAAATGTAATCTGACATCCCATACTGATATCATAGACGTAGCTCACTGATAAAGATAGGGCAGTGAATATACTGTATGTCCACTGGATTAAACAACAGGTCATCTATAAAGATAAAGCTGTGTGTAGTTCAGCTTTATAGAGGCTGTGTTTGCCTTCCACAGGTGCCACGGGAAAAGAGGACAATATCCCAGCCAAAGACCGACATCCTAGGCTCTGATGTGGATCCCAACAAAAGGTGACGTATTTTTGTTCAAAGCAGTGGTTATGGACGACCCTTTTGTTATCTTTGCTGTTGCGTGATGTCTGCGTTCCTCTTCAACAGGAACCTCATGGCACCTATCCCAGAGGCCTCAATGACATCGGCTGAGAGCAGGATCCAGGTTCTCAAAGGGGTCCCACTGAACATTGTGCTCCCTGGGAACCAGCTGGTTCAGGACAAGAGAGCGCTTTTCCCCTCACCCGACACCACAGTCACAGTGTCAATTGCTGCTATGCCCAATTACCCTGTAAAGACTGAGGAGCCATCGCATGCTTTCTCTGTCACTGTGCCGAACCCACACTGCTCTGAGCCCGAGGGTCATTTAGTGGTGTTCGAGCGTCAGCTCGCCCACAATCAGTTCAGCCCCAACACACAGCCTCGAACACCCGATTCGACTTTCCCTGAGAGCTTCAAGGATGGGGGTCAGGAGGTAGGTTGACATTCCCATTATTTTTTCAATCACTTATTGTTTCCTTCTCTCACTACCTTGATTTTGGTTCTTCTGTTCTCACACAAAGCCCCCTACTTCAATCCACATATAATGTCACCTTTATGGCAAAACTCTAGAGCCTGGCAGTGTACTGCTTGTAATGTTATTTGAACATAGCCAGAAAAGCGGCTAACATGTCATTATGCCATTGTCTCGCTGGCACAATAAAGTGCTGTGTTTTCCTGCTGCACAAAAGCCAGGGCCTTCTCTCAGTGACTCTTTTTTTCTCTCTCTCTTTTAAACTCTCTCCTAGTCTGTATTAAAACCTAGGTTATGGAGGGGCGGGGGATTATTAGAATGCCCAACAAAACCCTGCACACATAGATAGCATAGGGGGAAGCTCTCTTTTTGTTTGCCCTGTGGTTGCAGGCTTTGCCTGGCTGCAAGCAAGGCCACGGTGTGGCTGTTTGTGCTGAAGCCGGGCCCTCTCGGACACTCTTTTGTGCTCCACAGGTGTTCTCATTCCCAGGGGATCTCCAGTTACGGATGGCCTCCATTGCACAAGAGGACTATCCCGCCTTCGACACCGTGTCAGGGTAGGCCATACTCCCTGCCTCACTCCAGAGAAACCCCCTTGGGAGTACACAGATTATGTCAGACAACTTTGTAAAGATATTTCCTAAATGATGCTCTGTTGTGATTAAAGCCTACAAGCAAATAATGAGAATATTCCTCTTGTGACCGTAAACCTTTAGCAAAAATGTATATACATTCATTTCATATCCGAGGAATGTAGTGTTTTGGGTGTCACTGGTTACACGTGGAACTTCAATGTAGCTGAATTTCACTGGTTTTGTCTATCTTTTCCAGTAATAATTTTGAGTATACACTGGAAGCCTCAAAGTCCCTCCGTCAGAAGTCAGGTGATGGCACAATGACATACCTCAACAAGGGACAGTTCTACCCTATCACTCTAAAGGAAACAGACAACAGCAAAGTTCTTCACCACCCCATATGCAAAGTCAGGGTAAGCGTTTGTCTGTTTGTTTGTTAAGCAACTTAGAATTGAAACTTGAATTCTGTCATGAAAATATGTAAACCTTTTACCATTTTTTACAGAGTGTTGTAATGGTAGTGTTCGGTGAGGAGAAGTGCAGAGATGACCAGCTCAAGCATTGGAAGTATTGGCACTCCAGACAGCACACAGCCAAACAGAGATGCATTGACATCGGTAATTATATTCCCAGAGCCCATGTTTCCTTCATGACTCACCTGTGCTGGAAAAATCAATGACACTAGTTTATACCATTATTTTCTATTCAGGACAAGATAAAACCAAATAGAGTTTCAAAAGGGTGTTTGCAAATGTTTCCAAAAATGCACACTTGTAGCTGATTCATGATAAAAGTCCATTAACACATAGCAAAAGTATCATATAAATAAGACTAAAAGTTATGCATATGAGGTCACTATGGAATAATAACATACTCAAATGTTCAAAGCTCATTTGACCAAATATTAACTAAGGCCTTTAGGTGATGCTGCGTAATAGCCTCGGAGAATGCTCTATAGATCAAAGATGAGAGCCATATTACAGTGGAAGAGGGTGGGGGAAAAGGGGGTGGAGGTAGAAAGAGCTTAATGATCCTGTTTGTTTACCATCTACAAACTGTGCTCCAGTAAATGGGGGTAGCAGGTAAACAATGCAACATGACAAACTGTCTGAATCGACCTCGAAAAGGAGAGCTTGACTTTAGCTCACTCAATTCAAAACACAACAAAGAAGACAGTGTCTTACAGACTCTTACTGAGTCTGTTGATATCGAAACAAAACAAGCTTTTGACCACCAGCGTTACTTTTGATTGGGTATTTTTTTTATATTTTTAAATATATATATTTTAATAGTAATAGCAGTGATTTTTGTCCTTAGAGGGTTGGGTAAAGTTTGGTAATTTAGTAATTACTTGTCATAAAGTAGCTGCAGTAATCGGATATAATAGAGATTCCATTGTCTTATTAGTGTACAATAAAATTCTTAAGAATAATAAAAAAAAAAAAAAAAACAAGAACACGAAGTATATGGAGCTGGTCGTGTATTACCTGCCTAATATTAGCAGCTTACAAAACCAGTGGTGGCTGTTTTTCTTCTTTTCTTCCTTATTGTACTATATAAACCCTTAGCACCTTTTCATGTCTGTTTTGTCTTTTCTTTCACAACTTCAACCTTTCCTCTCTTCTTCTGATCCTTTAGTGCTAGCCTCAGCATTTTCTTCTGTTCACAGCTGACTACAAAGAAAGCTTTAATACCATCAGCAATATTGAGGAGATCTCTTACAACGCTATCTCCTTCACATGGGACATCAATGAGGAGGCAAAGGTAAGCTTTAGAAAGCATTTTCAATTATCTTTCGGTTTGAAAGTTAAAAGTCCGATGCAAAATCAAGTTTCACCTGAGAGTCATTAGCTGTTAATAAGCATTTAAATTCCACCAAATGTTGCTTAAGAATCTCCCTATTGTTATTTTAATATCAAGCACTTAACTTCATGATGTTTTTTCCCAAGTCGAATCGAAGGTTAGTAATAAGAATAGAGTGACAATGCAGATACTTGTTCTTATGCACGTTCTGTCCTTTTGCTATGTGGCATCACATCAGTTTGAGATTTGTAGAGAGATTAGACTTTATTTTGTTAGTTCAGGTTACAGTGTAGTAGTCGGTCAAATGTTTACGGTGCAGTAAAATATTTAGCTTTTATTGAACCATTCTGTTGCATATTAGTGTGTTTAACAGACCTTACTTGGCTCTTAAAATAAACCTGACCTTTAGAAAAGCAGGTCTATGTAAGAGATTTATACTCAAAATAGACAGTACAATGTCAGGCACCTTGTGATTACTCAAACAATGGCTGTCGTTCAGGCAAAACAAACCAAGTGCCTAGTTTCTTCTGGTTTGAAGGGTGTAATTAGGAGTGAATATGAGCAAGCGAGTGCTAATCAGGGAGTTTCCATGGCTTATATTGTGTTTTGGTTTTATGTGTTTTTATTCAATAATACTTTACCTAGTTTTTTTTTTTTTATTATAGTTAAATAAGCATTATTAAAAAAAGAGAGAAAATACAAATTCTTCTTTTCTTTGGTCAGAGAAGGGTAAAAGCTTGTATGAGAGAGTAAAGTTGTGCTTGTGGGTGTGTTAGCATGTTAGTTATTAAGAATTAGTTTGCAACCCATTTCACCTGTCACACTATTGTATGCTAAGGTGATGCGCCAAGAGGATATGTTTGGGTGAGATGCAGCACTGCCCAAAAAAGAATGAGGAAACGTAAAGGAAAGTAGAGAATCCAAGACCTTAAACCTACCACTGACAGTTTATGGAATCCAGCTCAACAAGTATATCAAGACAAGTCTTGTACAACCTGTCACTCATCAAGTAGCTTTTTGACTTTTTTAATCCACACTACTGGCTGGTCGAACTTCTTTTCAGCCTTAAATAGTCAGTGACAGAGTTTTCATTATAGTCTGAAATCACCATCACCATCTCTTGTAGGTTTATAAGTGATAGTGTTAATGAATCGTCTAAAATGCATTTTATGTGGCGTGGCGTGCTGAAAACCAGGATGTAGATCACAAGGTATGCATGTGGTCATACGATACTCATCCGTGTACTCTAGAGTGCTCTCTGTTTGCTCTGTGTATATCTGTTTGTGTGCGTGCATGTGTCTGTGTGTGTGTGTGTGTGTGTGTGTGTGTGTGTGTGTGTGTGTGTGTGTGTGTGTGTGTGTGTGTGTGTGTACAAGACATAAGAGAGAAAGATGAAGTGATAGGTGAATATATTCACAATGCAGTTCTTTTTTGTTTGTTATTGAACTCATTGAAAGAAGTAAAGAAAACGTAAATTATGGCATTAATTATGAAATCTTACTCTTTGCTCTGTCAACTGAATATTGACTCGCCTGTGTACAGACAAAGTAATTATAAAACAGGTTGATGATGGAGAAAAAACACACATCTAGGGCAGTTGTGCCCCCTAGTGGACATTTATAAAATAGCCTGTAATCAAATAACGCTCTGATTTCAAGTCAAAAAAATTTTTTTTAAAAATTCTATTTTATCTTGCTTAGACTTTTTAATCCTTAATTGTATTATTACTTGTTTAACTAGAAAATATAACTTTTCCAATTCCCCCCCATCAATATTATGATGTATGTCTGTATAAGAAGAACATTTAAGAACTGTTTGCGACTATTAATATATCACACATTTAAGCATATTGAATCAAGAGTTATTGCGCCTTAGCCAAAAGGGGGCGACATAAACCAACTTTTTGCTTCTGTATCTGCGCTCTATAAATTACAACAGCAAGTCTTCATAGCATATTGTATACAAATTTTAGAATAAAAAAACAATATCATTTCAAATACTTTATTGAATAAATTATATGTTGAATAACATTTTGATGTTTAGAAGTGTGCTCTCTGTAAACAATATACCCAATATGACCCAAAAGCTTAATGATCACCACAGCCATATTGTACTGTATCATAAGCTGCAGATGTCTTTTCATGGATAATTTCTTCTCCACCGTCTTTAGATCTTCATCTCGGTCAACTGCCTGAGCACAGACTTTTCCTCTCAGAAGGGTGTAAAGGGTCTCCCGCTGAACCTGCAGATCGACACATACAGCTACAACAACCGCAGCAACAAGCCTATACACCGTGCCTACTGCCAGATCAAGGTATTCTGCGACAAGGGTGCAGAGAGGAAGATCCGCGATGAGGAGCGCAAGCAGTCACGCAGGAAGGGCAAATGTGCCGAAGTGAACCCAAACATGGCTGCCTGTGAGTGTGGACAGCTTTACGTCATTTTTCCATTCTTGATAATGAGATAATCAATAATAACATATATATAATAACACACAAAATAGTTGGGGCAGATTATTTGTCATGAACAATGGTTTTGTAGGTTTTGTTTGCCTTTTTAACTAAAGACAAAGACTCTAATGTTTATATGTATATGTGATTACTTTCTAGATGTGGATGCCAAAATGCCTCTGATGCACAAGCGTAGTGATATCACCGTATTTAAGATGATGACAGATCTGGAAACTCAGCCCGTCCTCTTCATTCCTGACATCCACTTTGTGAATTTCCAGCGCCATGTGAGTAATTAAATGTACTTAATACACCAAAGGAAAACCCCTCTGATTCGTTTCACATGTTAGCAGTAGAGTTTCCCGCAACTTATCCGAGAGATTACAAACCTAAAGTCAGGTCAGGATGACCTCAGCTGCACTTGTCTAACACGTGAAAACAGCATGCTCCCTCTATGAAACAAGCTCTTTATGGCACAATTTTGTGTTATCAAGTTGGACTCTGATAGATAGCAAGGAATCCTACAGCCTGCCCAGATCCTACAAACGTGCCTACTTTTATTTATAGGTATATTAAAAAAATCAAACATAACTCTATTGATGAAATGTTTTTAAGCTTTCAATTGGATCACTGGTGAGAAGGGTAAATAAAAAATACCTTTAATCTCATTACTTGCTGTACTCCAGCAGGTCTAGTGCTGACCCCTCGAGCAGTACAAATCCAAAAATAAACCTTCTGACTGTTTACTGTCCTGAATAACAGAAAAAAACGTTTGTTTAAGCACACAGTGTTGGTGCAGCTCCAGTGTAACCCATGTAACCTATATTGGATTCAGTCTCATTGAACACACACACACACACATACACACACACACACACACACACACAAGGCTTCTGGGCTATGTTATTTATGGAAAAATGGAAAAAACTTTCCATTTAAAAAAAAAAAACTTGCCACTTCTATCTCAAATATAAACTTATAAATAATTTAAATAACAGTGTCATATATACTGATCAGGCTTAACATTATGACATTATAACATTATGAACAGTGAACACTGAGTATCTTTTTATCATAGCACCTGTTAGTGGGTGGGATATGTAAGGCAGCTAGTGAACATTTTGTCCTCAATGTTGATGTGTTAGAAGCAGGAAAAATGGACAAGCGTAAGGATTTGAGTGAATTTGACAAGTATCTATGAAAAGTGGTCAAAGAAAGGTACAGTAGTGAACCAGAGACAGTGTCATAAAAAGGCTCACAGATGCACGTGGGGAGCAAAGGCTGGCCCGTGTGGTCCGATCCAACAGAGGAGTTACTGTAGATCAAATTGCTGAAGAAGTTAATGCTTTCAATGTTCAATGGGCCAAGACTTTTTTTGGCAGCAAAAGGGAGACCAACACAATATTAGACAAGTGGCCATACTGTTATGCCTGATCAGTGTATGTCAAATACAGTTTATTATCAAAGCACTATGGAAATCACAGCACAACTTATGCTCTGTTACACTACTCATGCATCCTCTGAATATGTCAGGTGTGTAGTAAGTTTGCCTGTAAATATCTAGTGCATAGATATCTAGTGCCTGGAAATATGCAATAAACAAAATCATTATTTTACAAATAGCATACTCCAAGCTGTATACATATTTGGATGTATTTTAAGTATTGTTCTTGGGTTAAAAAATAATGCAATGAAAAAGTGCATGATCATCAGCTATCGATTTTATTTGCATATAATTTCTGTACAATTGAACAGTTTTAGTAATTAAATATTCCCTTTGTTTTTTTATCCTTTCAGCCTTTCACTCCTGAGGATGCAGAAGATGGGTAGGTTTGCAAGTGATATATTGCTAATTTATATGTTATACCTCCTATCTTCCAAAACATGCCAGCAGGTGAATTAGTGCTCAATTTCCCAGGGTGTAAATGAGCGTTTGAATGAGTGTGTGCATGTTAGACTACGATGGACTGGCATTTAACTCTTTTTCCTGCTACATGCCCAGTTTTCCTGGTATAGGCTTACGATCCATCACAATTCGGCCCAGGTTTAAGCAGTTACTTAAAAATAATGAATGAATGATGCAACTCTCTATTTCTTCGTGGTGAACTGGTTTATAGGGCAAAAGTCAAATTTAAGCCAAGTCCAGAAATACCAGGAAAGTCAGGAACACAGTTTTGAAATATTTTGGGTCAATGTCTAATACACTTTTCTAAGAACCGCACACATCCCCTTAACGTGTCTCTTTTTTTCAGCTCAGGAATGAAAAGATTACCCTACTCAGAAGATGAGTTTGGCTCTCCTCCTAATAAGTTGGCCAGGGTGGATGAACCAAAGAGAGGTGTGCAATTCTATTTTGCTATGTTGTCTACATTTTACACAGCAATTTTCTATACTACATTTTGCTTGTATTTCTATGCATGAGAGAGGGGTGTGTTTGTTTGGTAATACACTATAGGCTGCTTTTGTCACCATGGTACTGACTCAGTGGGCCATCCCTTTAAGGTGCTTCATTGTTTAAGACCAATCTCTTCCTCCAATCATGCTCTTTCTGTATATCTTGGTCCCTTGTGTATTTTTTTTTTTCCGTTTGCACTCAGTGAAGAAAACATTGGTGAGATGTTAAGTACATATTAGCAAACACGTGACTTTGTTTCCTACAACCTATGACCTAGATTGTATGGGTCAGTAAGCTGTGGAGTGGGGTGCAGGTGAAGATGGTTGTTTGGACTGGTTTTGTGCCAAAATCAACATTGCTTTGTGTACTTCTCTGCTGTAATACTTATCACTGGGCTCCACACTGAATATTTTACTCCATTTACTCAAACCTGCCTCCCACTCCAGAAGTCTGCCCACTCCTCAAACAGACTGTGGGAAGTTGGTGTGGGTCTTGCGGTTTAGGCAGCATCTTTGACTGAAGGGAACATTATGTGAGGTGCAAAGGCACTAGAGCCAGGGACACACAGAGCAGATCAAATGCTCTTCCTAAGACACTGCTATGCTTTGGCAATAGCAAACTAGATGAGGTTGCATTTTTATTGCTGGTAAATTAGTTTGTTGTTTTTTCCCCTTTTGAAATTCTGATCGCAGTGCTGAAAAGTCCAGAGAAATTGTGCATGTGCATATTTCTATATGTATGTAAGATTATAATTGACCAAATTTCTCTTGCTCTTCCAGTTTTGCTGTACGTTCGGAAAGAGAGTGAGGAGGTCTTCGATGCCCTCATGCTGAAGACTCCTACACTGAAAGGACTGGTTGAAGCGGTAAGTAAAGTGTAGTGCTTCCTGAACTTGTCCCTGAGCCTCCCAGGCTTTAACATTTTTGTTCCCAAACACACCTGCTCCCAAGAACGAAAAAAGGCAAATGTGGTACCTGTTTTTTTGTTTTTTTTTCTTTGTTACTGTCATGGTTTGCTTCATAAAGCAATTCCTCCCACAATCTATCAGATGAATCATGAGGAATAAACTGAAAACTGCATGCATGGACTATGTTTTCCTTTCGATTGTTCAGTTATTATGTAATCCTTTTAAAGCCACAGTATAGACCATAATCTATCTAGTAATCCCCAAAGCAATTTCCAAGAACCCAAATGTATTCATTAATGCCTCACCAATCAACTTGTTGGGCACAGTGGTAAGGTCCAAGCTTGGCACCGCTCTCATAGATATCAGCACGAACAATCAAATGAAAGGTGTTATGTTAGTACATCTTCCCAACCACTATATCCTGACACAACAGGCCACATGCATATTATAAGAAGTTTGGCATGGCTTATTTGAAGTCCAGTGGACAGGAATGTGTGTATGATGTTTACCACTGTTAGAACAAGAAATCTAGGTAATAGGGCACACAGATGGCAGTAGGTATCACAGGCAAAGGCTTGCAAGGGCCAGCAAAGCATGCAGACAGGCCAGCACCATGAGGAATGGAATGATTCCGTTTGTTTGTGCATATATATATAGCGTGTGTGTGTTTGCGTAGATGTGTGTGGTTATGTGAATGATGACATTGTAGACGCACATTACACTGGTATGGGCTATGGGAAAATGTGGAGAGTAGAATGACAGGTGGGCAGTGGGCAGGAGAGGAGGGGTGGTCAATTCGCTAGACTAAGCCTTCTTTAAAATAAGTTAAACTATGATGCGACTTGGCAATGCACCCACTTGCTTTCGCTTACAAATGTTCCATTAAATCATTGCAGAGGGATCAGAGGGAATTGTTTATTGTGGTAATATTTATTTAAAAAAAAAAAATTTAACCTTGTTTCCTTTCTTTTAGATTTCAGACAAGTATGAAGTTCCACTTGATAAACTGGGGAAGGTCTACAAGAAGTGCAAAAAAGGGTAAGTTTTTTTTTGGACTTGGTAAGGGTAAGAGTAAGCATACTCTAAACCATGACCTTTTGTGTATTGCACAATTTGAGTTACTAAAAAAAGACTAATTGTGTCATTTCGACAGGATTCTGGTCAACATGGATGATAATATTATCAAGCATTACTCCAACGAGGACACCTTTCAGATCCAGATGGAGGAGATGGGTGGAATGGTAAAGCTCACTCTCACTGAGATTTGAATGGCCTGCTCACCAATAAGGACTTGTTTACATGCCTCTATGTCTGTGTCCATGGCCTTGGAGGTACTTCAGGCCTTCCATGCACTTCTTATCTGTGGTTTCCTACATGTAGCTGAGACGAAGATTTTTTCCCCCTAATCTGCCCGAAACCTATTTTCTGTGTGTTGTTAATATGACATGTGAAGTGTATGCCACACTATGCAATGTGTGAAATGAGAACAGCAAGGAAAATGTATCTGCCTTGATATATAAATCCTGAGGTTCTGAGCCATATGTTCTATTTTTAAAGTGAAAAATATCTGTGGTTTTTAATAGTCTGAGAATCTAAGAAAGAGCTGAGTTAATCCAAAGGCAGATTTTCTATAAATATTTAATTTGTGTTATAGAGCTTTAAAACCAACAGCACTGGAGATCCTCATCTTTAAAGGCGAGCTTGCAAGTAAATGGGGTATTGTTGCTGTTAGAGGGATTTTAGGGCATTCTTACTGGTTTCTGTATTTATACATAAACACTGAGCAGTATTTAGCGTGTACAGCATAACCCCATGCTGAGCAGCTTTATGAGATACTCTGTCACCAGTGTTGCTTGTATATATATATATATATATATATATATATATATATATATATATATATATATATATATATATATATATATATATGTATATATGTATGTATATAAGTACATGTCATGTTTCTACGTATAAACAAAAGCATTGGGACAAATTACAATTTCATTTAAAAACTGGTAATACTTCCTTTAAGTGAATTCTGTATTTTTTGCATGTCACAGCGGAAAGTAATTGTTCTGGATACAAGCAAGGAATTCTTTTGTTTGTTGTAAAGTCCCTGGTGGAAAAACAAATAGTGCAACGTAAGTTCCATAGAGAGTCCATGCAGATTTTTTTGCTGCTGGTTCCGGTGCTGTTAACTAGCAAAACTATTATGAAGGGTCATAAATAAAATAAAAAAAACAGTAAATAAAATAAAATTCATTTTTATGATTCTGATCCGAAAGGTTTTTCCTGATTACAAACAAAATTTTTTAAAAAACCCCCACAAATGTAAACTTTTCCAACAGCACCATATAAATTATTTATACGGAAACCAGAACTTCCCAAAACAAGACATGCAAGAGTATTATGTTTAGACTATCGATAGTTTATTCAGTGTCCGTGAATCAATGCTTCATCTTAATTTTGTCTATATTTTTGTCTTTTTCATCATCCTATTTGGAGGCTTTTTTAAAGCTACAGACTGTATAGCATCAGCATTTTTTTAAACAGTTTTCTAATTCAGTTATCTGCTGATTTTTATATCAAAGTACTTATCTATATATTTATTACTATATTTGGCTGGGGTATTTTTTTATATTGTTCTGCAAACAAAATGTGCATTGCTGTTAAATACTGTTACTTGTTAAAACACTTTTTTTTTTATTATTAAATCAACTCCACAAAAGTATGGTGTATTTATACAAAGGGTAGATTTGTAATTCTGTGAGATTAATGTTAAGGTCATCTGGCAGCATTTATCAGAATGGGAAATGCTCAAATATTATTTGCTCTATGGCTTTAGCTGTTATTATGTGCACACAATTTCTTTTTGTCGCAATAAAAGCCAGCTTGGCTTAGCTGTGGTGATTGGTCATGTGTTTTTCATGGGGTTTTCTATTGGTTGCAGCCAAAGCAGTTGTCCTGGAAACAGAGTCTGTTATCCAATGGCCCATCTGCCTGAAGAACAGGAAGTGGGTGTGGAAATGTGGACTGTGTCCTCAAATACCCCTGTGTTCCACAACGCTATACGGAGATTTATCATAGACATGTGACTTTAATACACTCCATCTATAGACAACTTCTCTGACAGGGTTCAAAAATAAAGAGGACAGGACGTTTAAAGCTTGCACAATTACTGTTTTATCTTTTACATAATTCATTTTAGGAATTTACGGAGAATTGTCTAGAACAAGTCTTAGAGCTTTAAGATATACATTACAAGACTATTACATCAGAGCAAATTTTTTATACAATATTAATAAAACCAATAGTTAATAATTGCAACTCAAACAGGAATGTACGCTTAAGCTTGACTGTATAATGAGATGAGAATACTCTTAAGAAGGCTGTGTGCTGAGGTGTGTGTGGGAGGGGAGTTTTGTATGTTTACAAACGTACTAGGAGCAGTGGGTTGGAGATAAGAGGAGGAGAGCTCCGGTTAGTCTTTAACCAGGCAGCCAACGCCTGGACACCATGGCTCTCAGTGGTTAGCCATCTGCTTTCTGTTTACTACCCCCCTTCTTTCTCTTACCCTTTTTCTTTAGTGTTTTACTATCCATTTTGTTTCTGTACTTATTTTTTTTTTTTACATCTTGCACCTTCATGTTTTAGCATATCACTAAAATCTCAATGAGAACAGATAAAAATTGCTTTTAGCTTTTAATAGCAGGAAAAATACCAATGAAAGTGCTCAGTATCTACGTTGCTTTAACATTGCTGCTTTTTTTTTTTTTTCATTTCTATAATATATCAATGTTATTGATGGGTAACATGCTTTTAAGTGACATAAAAATACATTTAGAAATTGTATTACAGAGTGAAGGGATTTAAACAAGGAGGGCCATTTGAGGACACAGCTGCTCCAAGCCTATTCTAGTACACTCCCACATCCTGTCCTTTTAATTCATTAAACATCTTAAAAAAAACAAATGCATTTGACCACCACACTACTTTCTAAACAAATAATGGGCCAAAGAAAGGGTATTTCCCTTCATGACTTTGTTTTCAACATATCACAAGGGTGACACATACCTAACACTTTTTGTCATCGCTATTTCTGTTCTTCAAAAAAGAACAATATAATCACCAGAAAAACAAGTTTACTATAATACTTGATGTCTACACAGATGTTCGTGCTGGAATTAGTTTGATCATTTTGGAAATGCCCTGATAATGTTTCATGGATATTCTTGCTAAATGATTGGAACACCTCCACACATGCTCTACATAGTTCCTGCACTTTACTATTAAAGCTCCGATCAGTAATTCTAAAGAATTACATGTAATGTTTCTTATAGATCTTTCTTATAAATACAGAAATCGACATCAATCCGTGCAGGCAGAGTTCTTTATTACCCATACACTGTAAAGCATACGTAAACAAATTATGTTTTATGATACTTCATATTTTATATCGATAGATTATCTCAGTCCTGACTCTGTCTAAGGTGGCCTTGAACCCAACAATAAGCAACTATCATCACCCCTTCCAATTTATTAATATTTGACGAATGCTACCTTGAAGAAATAATAGCACTGATTTAATACATGTCAAACACGGTTAAGGGGACAGATATAGCTCTTCTGTCAAGCAGGATCATTCATAATTGGTCAAATATATAACAATAATAATACATTTTTGAAGAATGGAAATTTGGCTGTTATTGTCAATCATATTTAATGGTGTCATTTGCCATGTTTTTAAATACATTCTATTTCAAACAACATTAATTTGTGCAATTTGTGTATATCAATCATTCATGCCCATTCGGTCAAACCCTAGCTTGTCAAGCTCTAAGCTGGAACTCAGCGTGCCGACATTCAAGAAGGCAAATGATATTTATTTCCAGTTACAAGAACTGTTAGCTAAACACTAGCACAAGAGGCAATTTGTACCACAAAAGTGAATTTGTCTTTTATACTCCACTTCTCTTAGTTTATGTAAAGATTGTGTGTCTATGTTTAAGGCATGTTCTGCTATTCGTGCTTAGATGTCCTGATTATGTTACATGCACATTTCAACAAAGGGGATCAGTCAGTTAGTCATGCAGCATGTTATGGCCTGCATCATGTTGATCAGTTCTTAGCTTTTATAGGCACTTTTATACGCAATAGGCTGTTTTGCTTAAAAAACACTTCATAAATAAAATGATATATTATTAAAGGAGCCAGAGAGACGATTGTAAACTGAAAACAAATTTAAAAACATAGAACATGAGAACATGTTCCTAAGCATAAACACAGTCATATTCGCTGAATCATTTTTAAATCTGAATGTGCAGCAAATATGTTTTACTTTCAAAAATAAAGATATTCTACCTCTCTTATTGAATGTGTTCCGTGCTAACACCTGTGCAGTTTTACAGAGATGATGATTATATTCATAAACTTGCCTTGACATGCCCATTACTGATGCGTCATCATAGGTGAGCATTAAATGCTGACTTTCGAATATAACAATTTTTCCGTGTAGATTTTATCTACATATTAAGAATCTTAGAATATATTTAGAATATTAAAACATATTTAATGCCAGTAGTCTTGCTGTGTTATTTATTCAAAAGGTTTAAATGGAAACCTAATTTCAACACCTGTTTATTAGAGCAGGTTTTTATATATTTTATATTATACATTATGCACACTAATTCTTTAAATAAAAATGGTTTTTAATAAGCTTTCAATTTCAAATTAGTAAAAACTGTGAATAAACGTATTGAGTAAGATATTGTAAGGCAAACAATCAAGGAATTGAATATTACCAATACTAAAAACTTTTTCAAAAGCCACATTTTGCATTTTAATGAGTCACTTTTTGAGTTCTGTGCCTTTTTGAGACAAATGATCTGACTCACTAAAAAGTTGGACTTCCAATACACATACTGTATGCATCTCTGTTCATGAGAAAAAAATGCATGCTCAAATAAATTTTCCTTATAAAAACCGTCCATTTTGTTCATTCGCATTTGCTCAAAGCCAGGCATGAACGTATTTTCTACTCCAGTCACCCAGTGATTGGTGAATGTCCTGATTTAAATAGCAGCTTGCAGAGAAATAACATTTACATATTATATACCCTCATAAAAACAGTAGGTGAATTTTATGACTGACAAACAGTATAGACAAGGTTGAGTATAACAGGACATGTGACTACCCGTTGTGCAAAAAACTATATTATAACACTAAGTACAAGACCACTACTAACCTTATAGGCCCCAAAGAAACGTGTAAAGATACAGTGTTTCCGGCCTCTCTGGGACACAAGCATACGTACTGAAATCTAAATATAGCCGTGCTGAACTTTCCCTACTAATAAGGTAAACAGTGCCCCACCTCAAAACCTGATTGTTGCGATTTCACACGGTTTAGGAGTCATAATTAGTTTAGTTCTAAATGAAATTTATTTGAAAGTTGGAATCCAAATATACAGCAACAAATAATTAAGTATAGTTCACATATCAGCTATTTTTCTGATACGTGAAATGTTTTTATATAGTTTTAAACCAGGCAGGTTTCAGTGTTTTGTCTACGTGTGCTTCACACAGTAGGACCAGACTTGCTGACATTCAGCCTTCAACAAAACAAATCAACCTTGCCCTTTCACCCATATACACACCCACTAGAGAAGGCTCTAGAGTGGGCATATCGGTATATCAACGTATCATCAGGACTACTGCTGTGACTAACACCAATTGACACTTTCCACTGAGTTTAGCTGCCACTGAGCCACAAGCAGCATGCAAGTCTATACTTAACCCTACCAGGAATAGTGCTGCTCACATTTCCACAGTCCCCTCTGAAGTTTCACAGAGCAGAAGTACACTACTCGGTTGGGATTTGATTTGAGCTACATAACCTCTCCTCCAGTTTCTGTGCCACTCTTGTCCCACTTATATCACCACTAATGCCCACACATCACATGCAGCTTATATATTTTTGTTGGTATTTCTGTGTTGTTGGCAATGTGCCAGCTTTGGATCCGTATGGTTACGTGACTCAGGAAGAACTCTGTCCTCCTATCGACCTCCACACCTCCTCAGTGGGCTGACTCAGGCACATCCAGGAAATAGATGCCCAAAAACAGGATGATTGGGAAAAAAGATTTTGGGTATTTTTTGTTTTTTGTTTTTTGTTTACCTAAGTTACCAGACACTATCCTATATTATTGTATAATAATAATAATGTAGTGTAAGTGTAGTAGTTGATGCAACACTGCTAACAACAAAATCCCAGCAGCCAGAGAGCAAAACCAGATTTTTATTTTGCTCCACAAAAACTGTATGATGGTAGAGTAGATAGCCACATGCTAACAGCATAAATAATAAACAGTACAAAAGATTATCCTCCACTTTGTTGACCACAGATCATGGCTACACCATCTTGTTTTCAAAGGTTCACAAAACTGAGGCTCTTTTCACAATTCAAAGTATGCTTTTTGCAAGTCTATACAAAGCAACCATAACTGTGATCACACACAAATGCTTGTCTTTCACAGCTCACATCCTTCCGCCGTCAGTAAACTGTTTGTACTGACAGGTGAATTTTATTTATTTTGCTTTGGATTTCTGCTGCTTTTATGAAGAAAGCTGGAAAAAAATTAGCTTTTAGCGATCTCTCATTTTGCTTTAAAGCTCAGAAATTCCAGAAAGCTGTAGCTGTTGACACCTTTGAGAATAGAATAGGGTTCCTTTCAAAATAGTTATATAATAACATTATTATAAAAACTGATAACACCATAATATCTACACATGTACATGCATAATTTAATAGTAGCACCATGATCCAGGAAGTGCAAGAACAGGTGTTATGTTTTTCAAAATAATTTTTGAAATATAGTGCTATACTTGTTTTATTTACATTTATTTTATAATAAATACTTATTTAGGTTCCCTGGTGGTCTAGTGGTTAGGATGCGGTGCTCTCACCGCTGTGGCCCGGGGTTCGATCCCCGGTCAGGGAACCAACCTCAGCCACTTTCAGTGCCGGTCATAAGCCCGGGTAAATGGGGAGGATTGCGTTAGGAAGGGCAGCCAGCATAAAAACATGTGCCAAATCAAACATGCGGATGATCCACTGTGGCGCCCCCTAACAGGAGAAGCCGAATGAAAGGTTTTTTTTTTTATAATAAATACTTATTTATTGAATTTGCTCATTGTGTAATTAGAAATAGCTCTTTGATGGCTCATCCAACTTCCAAGCATCTATCCAAGCAAACTATACTAGCAGATAAACCATTAAAGTGTAATAATTCATAAAACATTCATAATCCTTGGTTTACCTCAAACTACATAAATCAAATGATTTTAAACCATAATGCCAAAGGTGTGTGATGAGCAGGAACTTGTCGTATAGAAACCTTTGGTCAGATGTAAGCCTTTTATATATAAGACCAATCCTTTCAACCTTAACCATTTTTATTAATAATACTAGCCTATTTATCAGAAATAATCTATAAAAGCAAAGCAATAGGTGTTGATTTTTCTTAGTAATGTTTGGTTAAGGAGTGTATTTTGCACATGCCATGCATAGATTTTCATGCTCTTGCCTACCTGGGTAATGAAATAACTACTCATCAAATCAGAGTCTGGCAGCTCCTTGTATACCTTTGCTGTTATTGAGATTGTCAGCTCTAAACATAACCCTATAAAATGCAGTAGGTTTTGTTAGTGGTTCCAGTAGTTGTTAAGAATAGTGCTAGTTCTTGCTGGTATTAGCTCACACAACTTAATGTAGGTAACTATCATTTTGCCAAGAAGGAATTAATATTTGTTATATAACACTTTATTTATTGTTTGTTTGTTTGCTTGATTGCTTGTTTTACTTACATCCAGTCTTTTGAAGCAGTAAATGGCATAAAGCAACATCAAGCATTTTCAGTGCATTCTTGAATTCTCGATTCTGATTAGTAATGTGATGATCTAAAAGTTTATTTATTTTTTGTTTTATGTCCTTAAAGAGGGAGAGAACGAGAGAGAGAGAGAGAGAGAGAGAGAGAGAGAGAGAGAGAGAGAGAGAATAGAAAAGCTGGTAAGGAAACTATTTATAGCTTTAATAACAGGGATGATAGGAACTAACTTGCTATTTACATGTGACTATTAAGAAATACAAAAAAGGATTTTGGATCGAGGATTTTTTAAACAATACATTCATTTAATTTTAGAATTGTTGTCAAACTGCTATGGTATAAGTAGTGTAAACAAAATGTCTAAATGCTAAATAGAGTTGATAAAAAATTTATTCTAACTCCAAGAGGGTGAAAACGACTGCAGTACAACTTTCCACTTTTAATATATATATTTATTATACTTATACTTAATTATACTATATATATTTATATTACCATGACTTTTTATTCTGACAGTAAATTACAGTGCTTTAACCAACTTTACATAATATTTGTTAAGAGCACATTGCAATAATTACTTTAGCCATTTTGGTCCTTATGAAATTATGACAAAAGTAGGATTTTGGGTCGTCATTAGGTAATATTTTAAGTAATTAAGAAAATGCTGCTCAATTTAATTCCACAATATGCATTGCTGATAGAAACTCAGTGTCATTTCTCTTAGTGTTACCATATTTAATTCAAGTAAAGAAGTCCTATATTCATAGATAAACTGTCAAACCAGCTCTTGATTTATGCTGAACATATACATGTTTGTATGGGAGAGGGTTGAGATTTAGATATGAGGGAAAAGGAGTCAACTTGTCAATAAGTGTCTCCCATTATGCTTATATAAGCATGTTAAGATATGGTTTGTTCATGAGTAATCTGCAACTCAGGGCTGTTTTATGGCAAACATGTGCATGTTTAATAATTTGCTTATAGATCTGTGTTCCTCATTCCTGTGCTGTACAGATTGCTAAAGCATTCATCAGATCATCCCTAGGGTGGCACAGTGGGCAGCATTGGTCCAACCACTACAGCCATAGAGGTCCGAACTCTTGAACTCTTCATAAAACTTTGTTTTGCTCCCAAAGGACTTAATGAAAAAAAAAAAAAATAGATAGAGGTGCCATGTATGAGCGGTGCTTCTCCTGTTACAGCTGACCCACCCGGCCAAGCCTAGCGCTGTTACTCACTGTTTCAACGCTTTACTCAAGGCTCTTGTGACCTTTCGCACAGTTTCCCGGCACGCGGTTCACCGGGTTTGTTCTGACACCGCTGACTCCCCCGACACGCCCACCCGCGGCCGCGCACCCCACTTCGTCCAATCGCGTCGCTGACATGCGCTGATCACGCGTCCTTTCGCACGCTATTGGACGAGAAGCCACGCATGCTCGTTTCTCATTGGCAGCATGTTGCCACCAGCCAGTCTGTTGTGAATTTTGTTTTTCTATTTTTTTCCCCCCATGACTTGTTTTACTCAGCTGGGGCCAGGGCTGAGTTGTGAAAGCGAATTGAATTCCGGTCTCAATCGGCACTACACGGGCGTTCAGTAGTACGGACTCCTTTGTTCTGTTCTGTGATAAGAGGCATTTTTGAATACATGTCCACGCGGCTTTTCCCGAATATAGACGAATCATCTCAGGTAAGAACAAATATACACACTTATTTACTCACTACTAACGTTAGAACTGCAAGTACACTCATAGTTATTGTTGATTCACACAAAGTCCCCATATTACATGTATATTACTCACCATAAACAGGCATTTACTACTTAATCCTATTGTTATTTTGTATTTTGGTGGCTACTTTTTGGCTGGTGAGTTTGTATTTGCTTCATGATTTTACACCCATAGAAAACTAGGGTTCCTCAAGGGTTCATTAGATGGTTCGGTCTTTCTAAATTGGTTCTACTTAGGGGAACCTTCTGATATACATTTCAAAGTATCTTCATGAACTGTACTAGAGAGACAAAGGGGAAGGTGATGGATGGGTCCTAAAAGTGGCTTTGCACAGCTGCAGTTTGTTTTGTGTAAATTGTGTAACAATTTGATGTAAAGACTAAACAGAAGTCTCAGAATGAGCTGAAAACTCTTAATAATTGCAGTTCTGTCCATCCAGTAGGTCTGTAAACAACTCCTCACTTTGTTGTGTGTGTGTGTGTGTGTGTGTGTGTGTGTACGTGCATGTGTGAGAGAGATTGGGAGGGGCATAGTGTGAATCATAACTGTTTTACACATTGGGAATAGTTGGCTTCCTGAAGCACAAAGGGCATTTTTTTTCTTTTCAAGCTGCATTTTTTTTACAAGAGCATCCAGGAAAGTCCTCCTAAAGTGTATATTATGTATTCGTGTCCTTCTCAGGGAGCTCAGATGGATGTTTACAGACCGTATATGGAGAGGCGAAGGCATGACAGTGAGCACTCTTTGTGCAGCGTGCCAGAGTCCAACGATCTGGAGGCGGCTGAAGCTCTTGTCTGCATGAGCTCCTGGTTTCAGTCATCCCAAAGATCCGGCAGCTTGAAACCTCGTCCTCTGACCCCAGCCTCTGATTCGTGCGATTCCCTCTTGCATCCTGAACCCCCGGAGACCCATGGAGACTTTGTTTCTCTCTCCTCCTTGGTAAGAAAGCTTAACAGACAAAGGCAATCTTAAGGAAAAGCGCAATATACATTTATAAGCTGTTTCTTAAAAATCAAAACTTTCCCACAAATAACACGCAGCCTTGTGATATGTGAATTCGGGATCTTCACAGTGTTTAATTGTTTGCCCGAGATGGCTTTATGGTTGCTCAGATATTTGTAGTTGTATAGATAAGCCTCCTCTGCTGGATGAACTTCAGCATGAGTGTCCGTGTGCAATTAATTACTTGGCACTATAAACATATATATTTTGGATGGTTTTCACGTGTTCGTATTGTAGACCGCAACGCAACGTCTAACATTTTTTTATCTTCCTCTTTCCTCAGTGTATGACGCCACCTCACAGCCCCAGTTTTGCTGAGACCACTGCTCACATCCCAGTTCCCTCTTCACCCTGCCCTGTAAAAAAGACTTGCACCAGTATAATCAGTGCCAGACTCCAGCAACCTGTCGTGACCTCCAGTTCTGAGATGTCAGCTCCTGGGAGGTTTCCCACTTCTGAGAAACCTTCCTTTCAACCTTGCAGATCCATGGCTACCAGCGTCATCCGGCACACAGCTGACAGTTCAGTTTACCAGAACATTCCACACACTGTCCAACATCAACAATCGACCCCCATACACATTCAGCCGCCAAAACAGCCACAAGTTCCTTTACCAGCCTTTTCACCTTGCCAATCCCACACATCCAGCACCACATCAGCAACATGTGTAAACAGCAGTAGCCAGTCCTCCAGTGACAAAATCATTTTCAAATCTACTTCTAATTCACCACTTTCCACAGCCAGTCCACCTATCATATGCCAGATGTTCCCAGTGGCTCAACCAGGACTTATTTCCGCAGCATTTATCCAGAGTTCTGCTTCAAAGTCAATTTTGTCACAACCAATATTTGTTGGTTCTTCAGTTCCACAAGGTACTGTGATGCTGGTAATGCCCCGGGCTTCTGTATCTCAGACATCGCCGTGCTCACAGCAGGCAGTTGTGACTGTGGGCAACACCAAACTATTGCCTCTGGCACCAGCACCTATCTATCTACCCTCAGGGCAGAGTTGCACCACACAATCAGAGTTCTCTCGTAGGCGCAACTATGTTTGCAGCTTCCCTGGCTGTCGGAAAACTTATTTTAAAAGCTCTCACCTCAAGGCACACCTTAGAACACACACAGGTAAGGACAAATCAGATTTGCTGGATTACTTGAGTATGCATACTGTTTACATAGCAGTCAGAAAATGTGTAGTGTTTCTCTAAGTGTCTTTTTGTTCGTTCCTGCAGGCGAGAAGCCATTCAGCTGTAACTGGGAGGGCTGCGACAAAAAATTTGCACGCTCCGATGAGCTTTCCCGTCACCGGAGAACACACACCGGCGAGAAAAAGTTCATCTGCCCTGTTTGCGACAGGCGCTTTATGCGCAGTGACCACCTTACTAAACATGCTCGCCGTCACATGACCACCAAGAAGGTACCCTCCTGGCAAACAGAGGTTCGAAATCTCAACAAAATTACAACAGCCAAGGCTCTGCCAATCAGCATGCTGTTACCGGCCTCAAACTAAATCTGATTGGAGCAAATCTTTTATTTCAGTTACACATAGACTCTTTATTGGAATGACGAGGCTAATTCTCATGGACAAATATGGACATGCACTGGACTCTCTCTTGTTTTCCATTCATTTTGTACACTTTGCAACGAACGCAATGTTTTGTTTACTCACTTTATAATCATTCATGCACTCTTTTTTTTTTTTTTGCCAAAGTCTTTGTACTATGTTTGTCTTAATTATGTTTATATATATATATATATATATATATATATATATATATATATATATATATATATATATATAATATTTTTTTTTTTCTTTTTCAATTGTGTTGGAAATAAATGGCCTGTTTCTTACTGCCTAATACAGGACAATTAGGAACATTTATGGATCTTTGTATGAATAATTATCTGAACTCTGCTAATCATATAATTTAATACTCATTTTCAGTAAACGGTGATGAATCAATAGTCTTTTTTTACTGTTTTTTTTTTTATTTTTTATTCTGAGTGTTGTGCTGGGACATGTGAAACTCACACCTAAAGAAAGTGAAAAATGCAGTTTACATTGAAACAGGAAGTATGGACTTAAAAAGAAAAAAAAAAAGACATTTATAGTGATGATGAGGTGTTGAGTATTTAATCTGTGACACACACTCTTTTGTTAGGTCATGTTTTTTCCTCTGACATTTTGCTGACTCAGATAGAGAGCATTTCCTGTGTGCTTCATTGAAGTATGGGAATGAAGATCTTTTGTATCACATTCAGTACAGTTTAAAGACTTGCTCACAGATGGCATTTTGAGGTTGACCACAACTTGGATGGATGCACAACACTTTATGGATGGTTAAAACAAGACATTTAGCTAGAAATGGCAGTTTATTGTCAATGTCTTCTCTCAAACTAGCGAGAAAAAAAAACCTGACCAGAATATTAATTTCACTTAATGCAATTAGAAAGTTGAAATTTCGGTGTGAAAAAGAACGGTTTCTGAAAAGCATACATAATCCACACTTAAGGTGCTGACCCAGTCAAACATATAGTATTTTCTTAACAACAAAATCTATGAATTTTGAACCAAAAATCTGTTTGGAGATGACCTGCATTTATGCAATTCTGCATATTCATTCCAATCACTAATTATTAGACACTACTCAGGTAACTGTGCTTGACAGCAGCATTATTATCAGCAAACATTTTTGAAAAAGTTGTTTAAGTACATCTTTAAAGTAAAATATTGTAATAAAAAAATAAAAATAAATATATATATATATATATATATATATATATATATATATATATATATATATTAAAACGATGTTTGATAGTATGCACAACATTTTGCATAAATAAAGTGTTTACTCTGATTACTTGAAATGCTCACTTGTAAGATCAGCTGGAAAGTTGTATAGTGATATTTGAAAAGTCCCTTAAAAAAGATCTAATTAATAAAAAACAAACTAAAAATATTAGTAATTAGTTGATCACTTACATACTTACTTACTTAATTCAACCCCATTAGCATGTACCTTAAAAACAACCCTAAATAGCCATTGTATTTTATATAAGCTTCATAGTACACACACTTCCCCAGAGTGAACAAAATTCTTTTGTTTCTCTTTAGTGAAAGAAAGCAGGCAAGTCCCCTACACACCCAGTAACGCCGTTACTTACGGGCCAATAGAATGGCGTGGCTGACTGTAGCGCTGAGAGGCGTGACCAATCAGATTTCAGAAGTGACACCCGCCTCCCGCCGTACCTTTTTACGCGTGTAACGTTCACAGCATCAGTTCGGACAGCGACACACTGTGAGCAGATACAGTATTACAAATTACTGCTGAAAAACTTTTTTTTTTTTTTTTATTGCAGGCAAAAAAAAAAAAAATAATAAAATAAATATAAAATTATATATATATATATATATATATATATATATATATATATATATATATATATATATAATTATTTAAGACTTATTAGGCAGCAAAATCATACTAAATAATGCGGCAAAATGTCTAAGTTAAAAGAATTTAAAATTAAATACTAAAGAAACAAAGCTATACTCTTGGGCAAAACAAAATGGCAATATAAAGTTAAAATAAGTAATATTTCTATATAAAGTTAAAGTAAGTAAGGAATATCATTTTCAATTGAACCTCAGATTAATTGCAGACGGTTTATTTATTCATTTTTTTCAGAAAAAAAGTGGCCAGTAAAATATTCCTTAAATATTTAGTGAAATCTAATGTTTTTTTTTTATAGTGGTAATGATGTTTTCCCCTAAACAATTCAATGCAGTAAAAGTAAACAAACAAAAAGTGTCACCAGAAGTCTTGCATTCTTTTAATTCTTGCTTAATGCCTGACTGATTGTTTGTAGATGAGACCATTAAAAGCTCATGTTGCATCTCGACCTGAGTGCATGTGTGTGAATCATTTGTCATATTAATTTCATATGATGCAAAACTAAATATTAATACTTACAATAATATGTTTTGTGTAATTGGCAGCTGTAGCGCCATTAAATTACACACATATTTAGTAGAAAAATATAAACCATATCATTTATCATTTCATGTGCGCTTTTATTTTTAACCAGTATAAAAAGGTGCAATACAACAGCAAAAAAGCTACAGCATATGACAAATGTCCATATTTAACAAAAATAAATAAATAAATAAATAAATAAAAATAAAAAATGTTTGCAATTAATAATGCAAATTCTTTTATTATTTTATAATTTTTTTATTGTTTATTGAGGACCTTTAATTTGAATCTGCTTAGTAAAACGCAGGGAAAAAGACGTCGGCACAGCATGGTAAGTTAAAGTGTGTTTTAGTGTTTATTCTACACATCTATAGTATAATAGCACATCCGATGCAGGTTCTTCCTTTGGAAACAAGCAGCCAATGAACTAAGTTTCCTTTTTGTATTATATGTGATTGTCGTAAATTGTGTTGCTGCGTGGAAGAAAAAATATGTGCACAAATAAGAGAGTTAAGCCGTTAAAGTGACCTTATTTCTGTTTAAAATGTTAACAAAGACAACATTTATGTATTAAATGTATTTGGTTTTTATATTTTTAGTTTTACTTTATATTCAGATGGACTTTTAGTGAACTTTATAAAAAGCTTAATTTATATCAGTAAAAGCAGATAGCATGTACAAAATTTACATTTACATTTATTTGTATTTGTATTATGTATATTTATTACAATGTATAAGTTTATGCAGTATATGCATGTATAAGTATGTTTATGCAGCTTGCATATTTCTTAAATGCCATAATCTTATACCTGTACTATGCAATGCCAATAAAGTTGTATCTATCTATTTAAAGATCTTAGATGTAGTGCTGGAACATTGTCCAGTTTAACTGCTATAATAATGATGCTAATAAAAAGCGTTTATTAAAACATCCTGAATTGTTCAGGTATATCAGAGCCAGGAACCTCTAACTAGATCCCTTGGGGCAGTGGTCCCCAACCTTTTTTGCACCACGGACCGGTTTAATGTCGGACAATATTTTCACGGACCGGTTTAATGTCGGACAATATTTTCACGGACAACAAAATAAAATGATACGACCGGCATAAAAACTCATATTTTTAAAATATAATAATAAACGTGAATCCAATGTGTTGTTTTTTTGTTTATTTTGCTCTCTTGGGGGTTTTAAATTAGCGGTAATGTATTATGTGTTAGTGGCCGGAGCCCCTTTGAGAAGGTAGCGGATGTTAGTAGGACATGTGACCGAGGCATCATGACATGTATCAGGAGTGAGTCATAGACAGATGTGGTGGAGAGAATCCACAATTTTTCCCAAATAAAACATCGTTCAGAATCAGATAATTAATAAAACGGAAATAATGTAAGTTATGTATTCTTTCTGTGCGGCCCAGTGCCGGTCCGGGGCCCAGCAGTGCCGGTCCGGGGCCCAGCAGTGCCGGTCCGGGGCCCAGCAGTGCCGGTCCGGGGCCCAGCAGTGCCGGTCCGGGGCCCGGGGGTTTGGGACCACTCCCCTAGGGTCCATAGCCCTGAGCAATGCTTCAGTGAGTGAGAGACGCAAGTGTGTCCTTACTATGTTATCTTCATGCACACTGGATCTGCTCTCAGTGCTGCAGTCTGTGTAGACAAACATCATACACATTTATACCAACATTCAGCATTAGCTGATCATTTTAAACATTAATTTAGTTAAAAAGCTTTTTTTTTTTACCTGCTTGTGTTCAGCATTGGTTTTATTTGACCGATCGTCACTGTGAATCACTATATATATTTTATAAAGTTTATACTTTTTAATTATCTACCTTATTTCTACCTTCTGTATGTGTATGTGAGAAATAAAATTTGATTTGAATATAGGAGTTAATGTAGCTTTTTTGACATAACCACTGGACATGGCAAATTATATTTTGTATTATAAAACTTTTCACAAAATCACAAACATGACTATCTATCTATCTATCTATCTATCTATCTATCTATCTATCTATCTATCTATCTATCTATCTATCTATCTATCTATCTATCTATCTATCTATCTATCTATCTAAAACCCCATATATAACACTAACCCTGTGTATTCAGAATAACCACACTCTGACTTGTACAATTTTGTTTATAATTATAAATAGGTATAATTATAATTCTCTTCCCGTGGGCTCACCACCTGCAGGAGGGACCGTAAGGGACAGTGCTGTGAGGATTGGGCAGCAGTCGAAGGCAGGGGCCTGCTTAGACTGCTGCCCCCGCGACCCGAATTACGGATAAGCAGGGGAAAATGAATGAATGAATGAATGATTCTCTTATGATTTTAATATCTTGTCCAAAAGCACTGACACTGGAGACTCATTACAAAAATGCAAAATAAACACATCAGAATTGAAAACTCAAAAGCACTGTTGTATAAACTGGTTTATTATCATAGTGCAATCAATTCCAAAATGCATTACCAGACCAGATGAATACATAACCACAGTGGTTGACAAATCATATAACAAACATAAAAACTAAACCTGCAATTTTACAGTGCTAGTGACAAAAACCCCTGTATTTAATGCTAATTGTAGTCTGTATTCAAAAAGAGCAGTCGAATTTAGAGTCTTTGAGGGCAACTCATGACAACTCAGTCACTAGACATTAAAAATACAGCATAACTGCTTCAGTTACTGTACAGCAGTATTTACATACATGTTCCTCATTGACTTTCTAATCACACAATATTACAGTGCTGGTTCTAGAGGTTCATATTACCCCTGAAGTAAAGCTGTATACTGTTCTGCATCACTATACAAGTGATTAAACTCTGTTCTTATCTTTTACCCTGTAGTTGAGGCTATGGTTGATATAACATACCATGTTTACTGTATGATACAGCGTTCTCCTCCTGCGCTGTTGCTGTGGGTTTGCACTTTACTCTTACTCTGTGCTGCTGTGCCATGACTTTTAATATACTGCAGTATGTCCTTACTCTCACTAGAGGGCAGGTTGTAGAAGAAATACTGAGGAGTCATCTGGATGAACCTGGCCATGATACAAAAACAGAACACAAAAGTGAGAAACTTCTCAGTAGATCAACCATTAATTATATTATGAAAATAGAGAAAGAGAGAGAGAGAGAGTGAGAGAGAGGAAAAAACACATAAAACACAAAAAGATCATATAGTATATAATGCAATACATGTACAGTAGACATTAGTAAAAATAATGATGTTTATAAACTGTTTATAAAACAGTTGGTAGGAAATGATATACAATTGTGACTTTCCAAATTTTTCTAAATGACCGACATACTGAATCAAATTACAAACATTACCATAGTTACCACAGCAATGATTCAAACAGAGGACATTTTTAAACAGTGTGTGATGCGCCAACCCTCACCAAATAAATCATCCACATTGTATGGAAAAATGTTTCTGACTTTTCTGCCAGGTAAGTAACTGTAGGCATCCAGACTCCAAATAAGTCATTATCCCGGTAATACGGTACTTCAGGTAAACGTTTAATGTTGTGAGGGAAAAGTTGTAGCCTCAATGTCTAATTTGAGGGCTCCGGTAATTCCACGTTATCTATTTTTTACTTTTGTAAATATTTTAACTGTTCTGTTTTAGCTAAACTCAGTTGTCACAAAGATCATGCGAAGAATAAATCAAGTAAAGGCCCTATACACACACACACACACACACACACACACACACACACACACACACACACACACACACACACACACACACACACACACACACACACACTACTGGCACATGCATTTGTACACTGTAAAAAAAAATGCTTGTAGTTTTAACCATGAAAGAATGTAAAATAGCGTAGGTAAAATCCTGTAAATTATAAAACATAAAATTACTGTTTATTTAACAGTAAAATACTATTAATGTAAATACAAGTGAACTCAATACTATATACTTAATAAACGTAATACTATTTTTTGCATTTTTGCTTTGTAAATCTATTCCCTACATTAGTTTACTGGTATAGTCCACTTGAAAGAGTGAATAAAACAGATGTGTGAATTGAGACACTGATGAACACTGCTTTTTTAACAAGCAGAATCACTGAAGAACAAGAAACAAAACTACATACAGTTACAGCATTAGATGGAATCAAATGAAGTAAAACAGGATGATTAAACAACTCAAACAGAATTAAAAGCTTCACTTATTATAGTTTGACTTTATTTCTGTCAAATTTCAGCAAAACATTCTTTGAGACTTAACAGGGGTTTATATTTTATTGAAAATGTTTCGTTTGACCTCACCATTCTTGAGATTTAGATTGGCTGTTGTAACTGTTTTTAAAGCACATTTGTCACGACAGGAAAAATTTTAATTTGGTTTTAACTATTGATGGTGATATGTTCATCACCTAATGCACTTATCTTAATCTTTATTTTCATACTTCAACACTCTGTTGTGTGGACACACATAAGTGCTCTTTTAAAACTGAGGATTGTGCTGTGAGATTAAAGAGTTTATATATGTGAAATGAAAAAGCACACTATGAAATGTATTTTAACAGTAACTTACTGTAAGTTTAATTAACAGAAGCAAACTGTAAAAATAAACAGTTAGCAGCTGCTAATAGTTTACTATAAAATCAAGAAAAAAACAGCAACATACTGTAACACCTAACAGTCAAATTCCCATTGTGTGTTTTGTGGGTTATTATTGTGTAGAAGAGAGAGGGAAAGAGAGAGAGAGACTGTGCTTACATCAAGGACGGACAAAGAAATATTGATGTTATGCTGTATCTTGCTTTATATAAAGGCAATAACTGTTTCAAATTTCAATTGCACGTAAATGTGTGCTGCTATTATCTACAAGAGATTTGATGCGAATTGATACTTTTAATGATTGCGTTTACGTTTTTTGTCATAGACTTAAATTAAATATTAGTTTATAAACAAATTGGTTATTGGCCAATTTAAGTGCAAACAGTTTCTGCAAACAAAATGAGTTAACTCGAGTTGACAGTATTTCAGTTAAATCACAGGACAATTTTTTTACAATGTAAAGTACCAGTTTATCCGTATTTGTTGATGGTAGGTTTTTGGCAACCACTGCTGCCAGTTTTTTGTGTAAATTTTACAGGAACAGGGCTTTCGGTTCGGTGGAAATGAATTAAGGATGGAAGGAATGAAGGCATTTGTTAAAGTATGCTGAAATAAATAGAATAATTATTTTTAATAAATATTAACTGTAACACACACACACACACACACACACACACACACACACACACACACACACACACACACACACAACACACACTTCTAACAAATGTAAACTATTTCATTACATTTTTCCATTTATTTAATTTTATTTAATCAATTTAATTTGTAAAAATGTAATAGATAACTCCATTTAATCAATATAAAAAAATTATTGCATAAATTAGATTTATTCCATTTATTTTTATATATTTTATTTTTTATCAAATATCAAATTTTATATATTTAACCAAGCAAGCATTTTCTTTAAAATGGTTTTAAAAATGTAAACTGTTTAATGTTCACAAAAGTTAATAATAATAATAATAACTGTGTTAAAAATATTACAAGCAATTTTGTTTTGAATTTCTTCCTCCTAACTGTACCGAAATTAAAACAATCCATGACTTAAAAAGACGAGGTACGCACCGATCTGTAGATTTTGTGTACCATTACACCCCTAGCATACACAACATTTAGAGGTTGCTTGCATTATTGCATTACATTATTATTCATAGCTGTTTCCATAAATGCAAACACGAATAAAAAAGATGCACTTACTCATGTGCTGAAATCTCGGTAACAATTCTGATGCAGTTATTCTCAGCCAGTGTGTGCTCATGATATAAAACCCAATTAGGAAGGCTCTGCTTTGGGGATTCAGTTCCATAAACAGAGGCAGGATGGATCTGAGCAACATGCTTGTGAGTAAGAATGAAGTAATTCCCTGTTCCATCGATGTCTCTGGCAACCTGAGATATTAGACAGTACAGAGGGTAAGTCCAAAAACATAATTAATCAGCTGTGGGAGATATTTGAGAACCTTTTGATCAGAAAATTATGGATTTAAAAATGTTACTGGCTTATTTAAAAAGAACAGCTCAGCAGAAAACTTGTGAATTAATTTGTTTTCAGTGTCTACATTTGTGAGTTAAAAAACTAAGATAAAACAAATAAATCTAATTAAAATACTTAGGGAAAAAGAAATCATTACACTAAGTACTTTTGAAATTGATTACATTTGAACATCACTATGCTTGTTAACAATTCTAGCTTTGTCTTATTTTATTAAAAATCTTTTTTTTTATTTTTTATTAAATGACATTCTTTAGAATAAACTAGACAATTCTTAACAGCTTCCAATCAAATGCTATTTGAAACTATTATCTTTATGCTCAGTGGCATACAAAAATGTCACACATTGGTAAAAGTTGTGTTATATGTTCAAACAGCATTAAGGGTAAACGTTAGGGAAGCTGGAACAAATCTAATCAGGGCCAGGTTGATGTTGAGCCTGTACCTGCATGAAGAAGCCAGCCAGCAGAGCCAGTTTGATGTTCAGAGTGTTTGTCTTGGAGCCAAAGGCTGGACACGAAACTGGCAGCTCTAAGCGTGTCAGGATCTCAGTGAGCTCTGCTCGAACTGCATCAGCCATCTGAAGGGTACTTAAACTCAGAAAATGCTCGTCACACCAGCGCTTGATGCTGTAGTCTGAGAAAAGCATCAAATAGGTTCGAGATAACTCTAAAATAAATCATGAGGATACTTCTCTGTATTAGCTCAAGACAATATATCTTAGTTTTTATATATATATATATATATATATATATATATATATATATATATATATATATATATATATATAACTTAGTTTATAAGTCTATATCTATTAGCAGCAGGTGCATGGACATTCATGAACGGAGGGCGGAGCCAGAGGAACCAATCGGTGAGAACCTGTCGCTGATGTGACTGATCAGTGACCGATGAGGAGGATAAAAAGAAGAGGGAAAAGAGCATTGGGGGAGAATGAGACGCAAAGCTAAGCGTGTGCATGTGTGTGTATGGGTAGCAGTTAAGTCCACTGAACAGTAGGAGTAAATGTGGAGTGTGCCCATATGTATATCTTCATCTCACTCAACAACAACAAAAAGACCTAAATAAATAAATTACAAATTGGGCTCTCTATTATCCTACCAAACAATATGGCAATAAGGGTACTCCACTACCCTTAACTCACTGCTGTGCTAATCCTGAAACATTCTACTCGACCATGTACTGAGCAGTTATGATCCGGAATCATGGATAACTTCACTCTGTTCAACCTCCGTTCATTAGTCAGACTATCCGGCATTGAAAAAATGACTTTGGAAACTCACATTTTGGTTTTATTTCTAATAACAAAACATTTTTTGCTATTAGTTGTATTTTTTTGTGGTAGTTTTTATCAACAATAGCAATCTTGAACAGGAACAAACTTTTCTCAAATATTTTGTTGCCAAACAATTAAAAAGTGTACTGGAAATAACACTTTAGACAATGCTGTACTAGCTAGTGGAGGCTCTTCTCCGTTTTGATTTTTTTCTACAACGAACAAGATTCACTTTGAAGACAGGTTTGTTTGTATCCGTAAAGTAAACGTTGGTAAAGTGGGGAGCGTCTGTAGTATGGCAACATGATCAGACCTTTGTTTTATTATATTTTTTGGCACTGAAGGTCATGATCAAGGTCATGACAGAGAAAACAATGCTATTTGTGTCCACATGATTTAATCTGTAGGCTTAAACAGTTTATAAATATTCAACGCTTGGATCCATTGCTTACATGAGATGAGGTTGTGTTTGTAGGCATTATACACATTGATGAGGGTGAAGTGGTCTCCTTCAGTGTGATGGAAACTCTGATGGCACTTCAAAGCCTGATGTTTGAACTCCACAGAAGGGACCAGGAAACAACTTGGTGCTGAGACAGTCACACAAAGAAACTCACATTATGTTAAAAAAAGATACTCTTTATCACAACAATCTTTTGAACATAAAAAATTTTTTTTTTTGGTAAAGTAAACTTTTTTTGACTCTTTTGTTTTATTCTACAGACACTCCTTTCATGTAAAGAGAAACAATCAATACACTGTTAATCAGAATAAACCAAACCCAAATAGTATTGGTTGGTCTCATGTGTATTATTTCAATAGCCACATAAGCAACAATTTAACATGATGTTTACAGGGTTTTCAAAAACATGTGTTTTTTATTTTATTTTAAAATAATATCAGATGAGCACAATCTAGCAGCTGAACTATAAACTTCTGTGACCTCTGTGAACCTTAATTGTAATCGCTAGTTGATCTTTGCTTAGTTCCATGACTACTGTTTGGATTTGCTCTTTGTCTAAACTGTTCTTGAATTTGTACACCCATCTCAATGTTCATTTTGGATTGTGTTTAGACAAATATAGCATCTGCACATTCTTACACATCTCCCATACCCTTTTCTTTAGCAAGATAAGCTGACAAGTTTGAATCTTATTATGCTCACATGCCAGCATTTTTTTAAGCTCTATTTTTTTTTTTTGGTAAATTGCTTAAAGAGGCAGAAAGGATTAATAACAGCTAGTAGTATTACAGGGTTCCCACACTTTCACATTGTACACCCCAGTTGAATGTATAGCATTATTTTGAGCAGTCGTTTTTAAAGAAATTAAATTAAATACAATGTAGTCGAAGAGTTCATACTGATAATATTCAATTAACGATTGCAAAATGCTGTTCAGGAAAGTTTGAGATTCTGAAAGTAATAAATATATAATGATACATGTGGATACACACGTTTTCGCTCCTAAGAAACAGTTATAAAGAAAATGCTTAGTGTGACTTTAATGCATTAAAGACAGTCAAATTATAACAGATGCAGTACACATTATATACAGGCAAGCAATATAAACTCAAAACCTGCATTGCGTTCATATTTTGGGCTCTCCTACTTGACTGTAAATAATAATATGCTTTATTAATACTGTGTTATTCTTATTCTTATTAATATGAATGTTCTTTTTCGGCGTCAGCAAGCCTCACAGCTCAAATGTCTGACCCCCATCCAGCACAAAATCAAGGGGAAGTACCGCAATGGAAAACATTCAAACACCTCTAGTAATGTAATGCTTAAAAATCCCAAAACAAATATTCTAGAAAAAGGGACATGATAATGTTCTCTATTTTGCTATAAATTTAGCTATCTGGCTAGCATTTCATTTTATAAAGACAGACTCCAAACAATCATTTACTGACGAGATTAAAGCACCATTCTACTAAACAAAATGTATATAAAATTGAATTCAAACACTTTCAAGAACCTATATTTGTTAGCGAGTACTTTCCAGGCCTTGAATTACTTCAAGTAATTTCAAGAAGTGTGGAGACCCGGTATTAGGTGTGGTCATGGCCAGAGAATGTATATGGATAACAATCTTAGTGGGATCTTTGTGCACAGTACATAGATTATTTAAAATGAAATTACCTGTTAGCATGGCAGCAATAGTAAGCACCTCATTCACACAGTCAAATTCACAGGCAGCCAGAAGTGTCTTGGCCATCTGGGGCTCCAAAGGAAATTCCGACATTATTATTCCAATCTCTGACAGATTACCGTCGTTATCCAGAGCCGCTAGGTAGTCCAGCTCTTCTAAAGCCTGCATAAGGCCCTCAGGATCTGCAAAGAGAAAAAAAATTATATAAGAAACTGTATAATCCTGCCAAAAACAGTAAAGCTCCTTGTTTATAGAAAATAATTTTTACTGTGTATGAGAATAAACATTAATCAGACCTCACATTACATGTTTTAAAATGACTGCAGCTTGTGTTCATGTTAACTAAACCAACTCTTATGATTCCAGTCCACCATTGCAGCTTACTTTTTTAAACAGACTGTCTCTCTTTTTTTTGTTTTGTTGCTAATGATGTGCATGTGGATGTTCCTAGAGCTCCAGGCATTCAGAAACATCTCATGTCTGGAACAAAGAGGCCAGTCAGAATGCTCGAAGTTCTTACACCCCTACAAAACATTTTGTTGGGTAAGGCAGATGTTATTCTGAAGAGAACGTAGAAGTTAAATTTTTCTGGGGCTGCAACAACTAATCGATAAAATTGATGATAATCGATAATGAAATTTGTTGTCAAGGAATGCCATTATCGATTAGTTGGCCTGCTCAAGTTATGGGTTAGCATGACTGCAAGATAACATAGCTGCTGGCAAAATGGCAGACAGTACCGGTCAACCAGCAGCAGGAAAAAGTGTGAGTCCAAAGTCATCCAAGGCATGGGACCATTCTATATTGAACGCAAAAAAAAGAACAGTGTAACCTACAAGTTATGCAAAGCAGAGCTTGTGTTGTGTGGACGTACCACAGTAATGCAGGAGCACATGGAATGAAAACACTCTGCTGTCATGGATGACGGTAAAACATCAGCACGGTAATCAAAAAATGTATATTCTCATCATCTGAAAATGGTATAGTTTAATAAAGTGCTATTGTGTAAACTGTTTCCTAACTTCGGGACAGTCGCACTGGATCTGTTCTGGTGATGTGTAATCAGCTTGCTCACAACAAATGATGGATTCAATTAAGACTGTGCGAACAAACACTGAATCTAAATGAAGCAAATAACAGCAGCAGTAAACAATAATATTTTTGAGTTGAGGTTTTCAGCGAATGTTTATGCATTTGTATACCAATTCATATTCTTTTCCCTTCTTTTTCAAATGCTTATATTTAATGTTTGTATATTTAATTTATGCATATATCATTTTATTATGAATTGTCCGATTAGTTGATTATCAAAATAATCCTTAGTTGCAGCCCTTCATTTTTCCCCACAGATGTGTACTACCAAATCTGCCAGTCAGTTCAAAGTTCACCTATAAATGCTAACTAATAACTAATGCCCCTGCTGTTTCAGTACATCTTCAGTGTTTATACCAGTATTCTCACCTGGTCTATCGATGAAATCACACTGACCCAACCCAGCGATTTCCATCCTTTTAAGGAAAAGAACAGTGGACGTGATGTCAGACTCCTGTATGTGAGGAACATTCTCAACAGGAAAAGGTGTCTTTTCCGAGTACAAGCAGAAACACTTCCCTAAAGAGCAACCCAATTCATATTACAAAAAAGAAAGAAATATTCCAATATTCACAACCTTGTTCATTTTACTTACCTGTAGGACCAGTCAGCTGTTTACGGCATTCTGCTTGGCTTTTGCTGATTTGCTGAATAACAACAGAGCTGGCTCTGATGCGAGGGTTATACACCTGTGAAATATATATTATTCTATCTTAACACATCAAGAATCATATCAACTGAATAAATCTAAAATCTTTACATTACAAAATTCTAAAAGTTGATTGTGAATTTACCACGTACATATCTTTTTTGCACTCCAGCATCAATGACGAAATGAATGCTATGTGTGGCCCAGAATAAGTCTTCAGATGGACCGCAAGTGAGAAAGACTCTCCTGCACCTGCCGTCCACTTCTGTAAGCACAGACACACTGTCCTTCTGCTCTAGACAGACCGACACAGGCATGAGCTCACCTAGCGATGAAGCGACACCTGTCCCTTCCCCTCTCAAGATGGCAAGAGCACATTCAACCTCCTTGGAGCAAGAGAAATGATGGCGTG
Organism: Silurus aristotelis; assembly: GCF_946808225.1. Lineage (NCBI taxonomy): Eukaryota > Metazoa > Chordata > Actinopteri > Siluriformes > Siluridae > Silurus > Silurus aristotelis. The sequence continues at coordinate 21,088,085 of NC_139582.1, read as the reverse complement.
AGTCGACTTTGACATGAAAGCATGATCATATTTTTAATAAAGGCTCCACTACATACCATTTTTATACATTCTAGGTTCATAATGAACATACAAGCTTTTTAATGAGTACTGGGGCTTCTAAATAAAGGTGACAACAACATCTTACTTGTTCAGTAGCCAGAAACACCACAATATCTCCATGCTCTTGAGACTGATGGATTTGCATAACCAGTTGAAGCGAGGCGTACAAATAATCTTTCACACCTCCTCTCCCAGGACCATAAACCATTTGAGAGGGTTGTTCTCCTTCAAGTTGGATTAGGGGCACATTTCCATAGTGGCACAGCAGCTTGTCTAAAGAATGAGGTGCAGTGAGGATGACCACACGCAGCTCATGTCGTGCCAACAGCACATCTTTGAGCAGGCCGAGTAGGAGGTCTGTGCTGACAGTTCGCTCCTGAGCCTGATCGATCAGCACCACCCCGTACCTCTCCAACAGAGGGTCTGACATCATCTCACAAAGCAGCATGTCATCAGTGCAGTACCTGAGAAGAGTTATTTAATAATATTAACATACATTAAATATCCTAATTATTATTAATATTGATGTATCCACGCTGCATTACAGTTCTTCATTTCGTTATTTTCAAAAATTGTAATCAGACAAAGCAACAAATGCAAAGCATCTAGCCCTCCAAGAATTTGACATTAAATTAAGCCTAATGGAAGCAGACAAAGAATATTCTCTGGTTGTAACTTATTCAGTTATTTACAGAGGTCAGTGTTTTCATTAAGTCTGTTCCTCTCGGCCGTTCTAGTCATAGTATTTGTTTGCCACACTGACTAATGGCCGATATAAGGGCAACACAAGAGCATATGGATTGTGTGGGGGCATGGCAGCTGTTTTTTGGGAACCCCAAAATCAAGCCTGTGGGCCTTTTGTTCTCTTTTGTAAGCAAGGCAGACGTATATGAAAGGACGTGTGTAGGGGGGAAGGGGATGCTGCAGAATGTATGCAGGGGAAAGTGTATAGATGGTCACATAAGTAAGCAAATGCATGTTTGGGCTGGAAGCAATTTGAATTAAAACAATGTAAACTACCTAAGCACAGTGTCAGCAGAGCAGCAGTTCTGGAAAGGGATGACGTATCCAATCTCATGGCCAATATTCACGTCCATTTCATCGGCCACACGCAGGGCAAGATCCACTGTGCACTGCCGATGGATCTGAGTGCACACCACCATGCCATGCCTGTACTGCACAGACAAGCAGAACTCTGCACACCACTGAGGGACCTGCAACAGAGATTATGGGTACACTCAGTCACAATCTCAGGTTACTGCTGAACATTCTTAAATTCACATAAAGTACTTAGTACCGGCTTACTAAATAGAGATTTCATAGTGCAGTTTAGTTCCAAGAGATTTCAGAAAATGTTTTTTAAAGTACACACAGATCTATGTGAGCCTGAACTTTTAGATAGCAGATCATTAGTTGTAAAATTATTTTATAAATGTAAGCTACTGGTTAAGTTATTAAATAACCTAAAACATAAGGGGAAAAACTTACCTGAGTACTTTGTCCAGTTTTTACTGTACCACTGATAATAACAAGCTGATGGTTGGTGATGTAGGACATGAACTCACTTTTTGCTCCCCAAACTGGAAGAGTTTTCCTCTCCGTTAGCAGTTTATAATAGCGTGAAGAAAAGGGAAGACCGTCGAACTGGTTGAATTCAAGAATATCATCACACCCCACGTCTTGATTTACAGCCATGTCCGCAATATTCTCCATATTTAGAGATTTAATTTTCTTCATGCGCCTTTATGGTTAAACGCAGGCGAAACAATAACAAGATGAACAGTAAAAACCGACTATAACCTACTACGACTTACACTAATAACTATTTATATATATAAATATATATATATATATATATATATATATATATATATATATATATATATATATATATATATATATATATATATATATATATATATATATATATATATATATATATATATATATATATATATATATATATATATTCGACCCGAAGCTCCTCACCTCAACAGATGTCCACACTTCGCACAGAGAAGCGCTCGGTTTTAGTCACGTGACCTCGTCATCCTTTCCTAGCTCGGCCGCATGGTGGCGCCAGAAAGAGTTGTGTTCATTTGCATTTGACCTTTCTGCACACAATATGAAACAAATGTAACAAATATAAAACACGTATTAATATAGATTTGATCTATCTATCTATCTATCTATCTATCTATCTATCTATCTATCTATCTATCTATCTATCTATCTATCTATCTATCTATCTGTCTTTCTGTCTGTCTGTCTGTCCGTCCATCCATCCGTCCGTCCGTGTACACTGTTCAGCAATAAAACTTAACTTAAAACTATTGACAGCGGACTTGATTGGCTAAAAGACAGGAGGTGGAGCTAGAAGTGGCAGAGTTGAAGATGCTGAGATTTCCATTGGGAGTGAAGAGTACGGAAGCGCATTGAATTCACAAAGAGAAAAAAAATCACAGAAGGGATCTCATAATTATGACTTAATATCTCATAATTATGACTTATTATCTCATAATTATGAGATCCTGATCTCATAATTATGACTTACTATCTCAAAATTATGACTTTTTTATGTCTTATTTCAGTTTATAGATCGATGGCATTAACTATTATTATTATTATTATTATTATTATTATTATTATTATTATTATTATTATTATTATTATTATTATATTTTAACATTGACTGTCCACACATTCTGACTGTCCACTGTCCACTTGATAAGAGTTCGTTTTATCAAGTGGATAGTCAGTATGCGTAACATATATTAGTAGTCAATGTTAAATATAATAATAATAATAATAATAATAATAATAATAATAATAATAATAATAATAATAATAATAATAATAATAAAATCCTCAGATGTTAAAATATAATAATAATAATAATAATGATAATAATAATAGTTAACCCTAACCCTGTGTCTATTAACTAAAGCAAGACTTACCGTAACTAAATTAATAAGCAGCAGGGGCAGTCAGCGAGGAAATGTCCAGTAGCTCGATGGCATTAACTATTATTATTATTATTATTATTATTATTATTATTATTATTATTATTATTATTATTGTTATATTTTAACATTGACTGTCCACACATTCTGCCTGTCCACTGTCCACTTGATAAGAGTTCATTTTATACAGTTCGTCAATATACAGTCATCAAGCTAACCATATGATAGCTCCTACATCTCTATGGTCACGCAATAAGGCGCTAACAAGCAAAGAATGCAGTAACGTCAGATCCGGTGTTATGCGCTAAAAAAAACTTTCAGTAATTCTTGGTCACAATGATGCTAGGAAGCTGATCCTTTCTGAAAGGTTGGCAAGTTCTACTGAAGACCTCACACAATTAATCAGTGAAATGTTGCAGCTTTATGGTGATATCCAGTTGCAGTATCAAGATAAAGATTTCGGTGGTGAGTTTATTAATTTGACATCAGCAACTGATGTTCAGGACAAATAAACCTTAAAGTTATTCTTTAAAAAGACAGGGAAAAAAAGAAAAAAAGGCAAGGTAGGCTTGGATACTTGTCCGGCTGTGGCATCAACTTCTACTCACTACACAAGTCAAATGATTCTGCATCTGTTTCCTTATTTAAAGCAAATGACACTGTTCTTTTGTCTTCTACTGATCCTTTTCATGTATTCCCAATTTCACACTTCTTCACACTTCTCTCTCTGAAATAATTCCAGAAAAAGTCAATGCTAAATAACTGTCAGAAATCCACCTGCCACGCCCCCTTCGGCAGTGGTCATGCCTCCGCTTTCTCTGAAGCTCCCGGCATTAATTGTACACACCTGGGACTCATTTATCACTCATCCCCAGCACCATACATATACCCCTCACTCACACTCACTCTCCGTCCGTTATTGTTAGTATGTGTTGTTGATATGCGTATCCCTATACGTTCTCTTCCTCTTGGACTCCACACTCTCTCCACGGCTGCACTTTCTCCCCAAAGCGCACCCCGGATTACCCCTATCCTTCCGTGCATTCGTCCCTGGACTATGTGGACCTCGCCCATCCAGGGCGTAACACGGATATCCCTCTTTGGACTTATACTGGATTGCCGTGTATGTATTTGTGCTTTTCTCTTTATTCATTAAACCAATGTGAACTGTACTCCGGCTTCCGCCTCCGTTTGTTCGCAGCATGACAGAATAACGGACCCCTTGAAGGGAATAAAAGGAGAAAGAAAAAAGGGACAAAGAAAATAATAAGCAGCAGGGGCAGTCAGTGAGGAAATGTCCAGTAGCTAATTAAACTAATATACAGTCATCAAGCTAACCATATGATAGCTGCTACATTTCTATGGTCGCGCAATAAGGCGCTAACAAGCAAAGAATGCAGTAACGTCAGATCCGGTGTTATGCGCTAAAAAAACTTTCAGTAATTCTTGGTCATAATGATGCTAGGAAGCTATTCCTTTCTGAAAGGTTGGCAAGTTCTACTGAAGACCTCACACAATTAATCAGTGAAATGTTGCAGCTTTATGGTGATATCCAGTTGCAGTATCAAGATGAAGATTTCGGTGGTGAGTTTATTAATTTGACATCAGCAACTGATGTTCAGGACAAAGAAACCTTAAAGTTAATCTTTAAAAAGACAGGGACAAAAAGAAAAAAAGGCAAGGTAGGCTTGGGTACTTGTCCGGCTGTGGCATCAACTCCTACTCACTACACAAGTCAAATGATTCTGCATCTGTTTCCTTATTTAAAGCAAATGACACTGTTCTTTTGTCTTCTCCTGATCCTTTTCATGTATTCCCAATTTCACACTTCTTCACACTTCTCTCTCTGAAATAATTCCAGAAAAAGTCAATGCTAAATAACTGTCAGAAATCCACCTGCCACACCCCCTTCGGCAGTGGTCATGCCTCCGCTTTCTCTGAAGCTCCCGGCATCAATTGTACACACCTGGGACTCATTTATCACTCATCCCCAGCACCATACATATACCCCTCACTCACACTCACTCTCCGTCCGTTATTGTTTGTATGTGTTGTTGATATGCGTATCCCTATACGTTCTCTTCCTCTTGGACTCTCTCCACGGCTGCACTTTCTCCCCAAAGCGCACCCCGGATTACCCCTATCCTTCCGTGCATTCGTCCCTGGACTATGTGGACCTCGCCCATCCAGGGTGTAACACGGATATCCCTCTTTGGACTTATACTGGATTGCCGTGTATGTATTTGTGCTTTTCTCTTTATTCAATAAACCAAAGTGAACTGTACTCCGGCTTCCGCCTCCGTTTGTTCGCAGCATGACAGAATAACGGACCCCTTGAAAGGAATAAAAGGAGAAAGAAAAAAGGGACAAAGAAAAAAAAGAAAGGAGAAGGAACATGATTGGGTTACCGCTCTGCTCCAGATTTTCCCAGAGAGCTCCGCCCCGCTACAGAGTTTCCCAAGAGGGAGGAGTCATGCCACCAAGCGCCTCAAAGGATGGCGTCTCACCCCTCAGTTCCTCACAGGGCGGCGGCTCGCCTCCAAGTTCCCCGGAAGACAACGTTTCATCCCTGAGCTCTTCCGATGGCGACGTCTTGCCCCTGAGCTCATCTGAAGGCGACGTCTTGCCTTCAAGCTCCCCCGACGGCGATGTCTCCACAAAGCCTCTCTTAAGGCGACGTCTCGCCCGCAAGTCATGCTGGAGGTGACGTCAAGCCTCCAGGTGCATGTGAAGATGGGGTGTCCCGCATCCAAGCTATCCTAAAAGCAACATAACGCCTGCGAGCTCCTCTGAAGGTGACGTCTCGCTCCCGAGCTCTTCTGAAGGCGACGTCTCGCTCCCGAGCTCCTCTGAAGGCGACGTTTTGCTCCCAAGCTCCTCTGAAGGCAACATCTCGCTCCCGAGCTCCTCTAAAGGCGACATCTCGCCTCCGAGCTCCTTTGAAAGCGACGTCTCGCCTCTGAGCTCCTCTGAAGGCGACGTCTCGCTCCCGAGCTTCTCTGAAGGCGACGTCTCGCCTCCGAGCTCCGCTGAAGGTGACGTCTCACCTCCAAGCTCCTCTGAAGGCGATGTCTCCCCTCCAACTTCCCCAGGAGGTGACATCTCGCCCCTGAACTCCCCAAAACGTGATCTTGCACCTATAAACCCCGCAGAGGGCATCGCTGGGTCTCTGGTCTCCACCAAGGACGTCTTCTTGCTCTCGGTCTCCACCAAAAGCATCGCTCGGTCTCTGAGCTCCACCAAGGGCGTTGTTCCGCTTCCGATCACCATAGAGGGCGTCACTTAACCTCCGATCCCCACTGAGGACGTTGTTTGGCCTCAGGACAGGGTGTAACTCCGTTCCAGGTCTCCTTGGAGAACATCTCTCTGCTCCAGTCCTCCGCGGTGGGCGTCATGCAGCCTCCGGTCTCCGCCGAGGACATCGCCCAGTCTCTGGTCTCCACCGAGGGCGTCGCTCTGTTCCAGGTGTCCGTGGTGGACATCGCTCTGCTCCAGCCCTTCGTGGTGGGCGTCACTCAACTCCAGAACTCCACAGTGGGCGTCACTCCGCCCCTGATCACCGCCGAGGGCATCTCTAAGCCTCTGGTCTCTGCCGTGGAGGTCACTCAGCCTCTGGACTCCGCTGCGGGTGCTGCTGGGTCCCTGTCCTTCGCCAGAAGCGTCTCTCCGCCTCCGGTCTCCACTGAGGGCATCGCCCTGCCTCCGGTCTTCGCCAAGGACGACGCTCGGTCTCTGGTCTTTGCCGAGGGTTTCACTCCATTCCTGGCCTCCGCGGTGAACCATGATCTGTTTCGGTCCTCCCCTGAGGGCGTTGTTCCGTTCCAGGTCTCCAGAGTGGGCATCGTTTGGTTCCGGCTCTCCACCGGGGCTGTCGCTCTGCCTCGGGACCTTCTCTGCCTCTCCCGGTTCCGCTGCTATGCTAGCCGGTTCCCCTTCGATCCTGGACGAAAGACGAGGTCCTCCTCCGAGTGCCCTGGCCCACCGTGCTTGGTGGATCTGGGGCGCCCGTTTTTGGGGGGGGGGGGGGGGGGGGGGGGGGGGAGTGGTTAGTGTCAGGAGTCCTACTGCGACGCCCCCTTCGGCGGCTGTAATGCTTTGTCTGAAGCTCACAGCTTCAATTGTACACACCTGGGACTCATTTATCACTCATCCCCAGCACCATACATATACCCCTCACTTACACTCACTCTCCGTCTGTTATTGTTTGTATGTGTTGTTGATATGCGTATCCCTATACATTCTCTTCGTCTCAGACTTTACACTCGTCCCTGGACTATGTGGACCTCACCCCTCCAGGGCGTACCACGAATATCCCTCTTTGGATTTATACTGGATTGCCGTGTATGTATTTGTGTTTTTCTCTTTATTCATTAAACCAAAGCAAACTGTGCTCCGGCTTCCGCCTCCGTTCGTTCGCAGCTCGCATGAGCTAATGGATCTCATCATAGTCCCTCTCTGTTAGATTTTTATCATGCCCAAACGAAACTTAATTCTTGGAGAGGTTTTCCATATGACCTGCTATGTCCGTGGTGCCTTTCTGATATCAGGGAAGAAGAAATACACAGCACACAGAATGCATGTTCTTCTTCTTCTGTTTATTGCAGACACAGAACGTATATATACACATACAGAGAAAAGAAACCTGACCTAGTTGTTTCCTGTTTAGACAAGAGGATATACTAGCCAGAGATGTGTGAACCCAGATAAGGCTCCCTGTTTACCTTACAGACTAACATCGTAAATATTCTATAGACACTGAACAGACAAAGTGATGTGTGTGAGATAGTGTGAAAACCCTCTTAACACTAACACTCTCCAAAGATGAAATCGCACATTCTAGAAAGTCTAGCTGGAGAAATTATAAAATACAAAGCATATCCAACAGATGTAGAACTTAAGCGGCAGAAGCATTAATCAATAATCATTTTTGCTTACCAGATCAAGGCTCCTACATTGGTTGCTATTAGTGGAAAATAAGCTGCAAGTATAAGATGGCAAGTTTTGTATTAAACTCAGAAATCTTGGGTGTTCTGAAGAAAGCATAAATTAATTGAGGAACAAATGGCAAGATCAGTGCCACTCTGCTTCAAACATTAAGCCTAGAATATCGGAAGTGAATTACTGCTCTCATCAGCCAAAGGAAGAAACTTCTGACAATCTGGAGAGATTAGTTTTTGAGATTTAGAGATCAGAAAAAGAAACAATGACAAAATAATCAAAAAGAATATAAAGAGAACCTTTTCGTACAGTACACAGGAAGTGGTTCAGAGAAGCCAGTGGTAGCAAAGTGTAAAACATGATGGCCAGCACTCTTTAAGTCAAGTCAAAGAAAAAGTGAACTTCATTGTCATTTACCCAGGCAGCAAGGTTAAAAGCAGAACAAAATCTCCTGAGGTGCCAATTTGCAGATGAATACATAACTTTGAGTAGGCAAGATGGGTAACAAATGGACAGCACAATAATAATGGACAGCAAATAATACACATATATAACACAATAGACATTACAAAAAAACAAAACAAACAAAAAATGCACGTCAGCACCAACACATGGATAACACAATAGACAAAAAAATAGGCAAAATATTGCAAAGTCAGTACACTCATTGAGGCTTATTGCACAATAATTATTCACATTGTAGGGATTGGTGAACAAGTGATGTGAAATAATAAATAGCACATGACTAGTCTGGATAATACACAAGACTAATAATTGTGCAGTTCAGCTTGTGTGGTCATAACAGTTCAGTAGTTTTTTCTGTATTGTCAAAATTAGTAGCCTGATGGCATGTGGAAAAAGACGTTTGGATCGCATACTATGGTAGCGTTTTCCAGAGGGCAGACGTTTAAACAGGCTGTGGGCTAGGTGGGAAGAATCTTTGATTATCCTGTCAACTCTCTACAGGCAACGTTTCTTGTACAGGTCCTTACTACTCTCTGTGGGGTCTTCTAGTCAGGCAGAGCAGTTTCCATTCCAGACTGATATGTTACTGTTCAGAAGACTCTCCCTTGTGTAGAATATGGTGAGAACAGGAGGGGGTAGTTTAGCGCTTTTCAGCCATCTCAGGAAATGCAAGTGTTTTTGTGCCTTCTTGAGAGATGGTGTTAGTAGACCATGTCAAGTCCCCTGTAACGTGTACCCTCAGGAACTTGGTGCTTCTCACTGACTCAATAATGGATACTTGGATCGTTAAAGGGGTGTGAAATGTGTGCTTCCTCCTGAAGTCAACAATGACTGAGGTATCCCAGTCAGGAAGTCCAGGATCCAGTTACAGAGGGAGGTGTTCAGGCCCAGTAGGCTCAGCTTCTCAATAAGGTGCTGAGGGATGATCGTGTTGAATGCTGAGCTAAAATCTATAAACAGCATTCGTACATAAGAGTCCTTGTTGTCTAGGTGAGTGAGGGCCAAATGAAGGGTCTTGGAGATGGCATCGTCCGTGGAGCGGTTTGGACGATACGCGAACTGCATGGGGTCCAGTGAGGGTGGAAGCTGGGTCTTGATGTGCCTCATTAAGAGCCTCTCAAAGCACTTCATCACAATGGGTGTGAGCACGACGGGACGATAGTCATTGAGGCAGGAGACAATAGACTTCTTCGGCACGGAACTATGGTCGTCGTCTTGAGTCACGTAGGAACAATGCCGCTGCTCAGGGAGATGTTGAAGATGTTGGTGAAGACATCCGCTAGCTGTTGTGCACATTCCCTGAGCACTCTGCCAGGAATGTTGTCTGGTCCAGCAGACTTTCGTGGGTTAACTCTGCATAGAGTTTTCCTTACTTCAGCTGTGGTTAGACAGAACACCTGGTCACTGGGAGGAGGGGTGGTCTTCCTCACCGCCAAGTTGTTCTGCACCTCGAACCGGGCTTAGAAGTCGTTCAGCGCATTTGGGAGGGACGTGTCATGGTCACAAGCAGGTGATATTATCTTATAGTTTGTGATTGCTTCGATGCACTGCCACATGCGCCGGGTGTCTCCGCTGTCCTGGAAGTGACTGTGAATTCTCTTGGCGTGTGCGCGCTTCGCCTCTCTGATGGCACGGGACAGTTTGGCCCTTGCTGTCTTTAAGGCCGTCTTGTCCCCTGCTCTGAAGGCGGAGTCTCTTGATTTTAGCAGCGCGCGCACCTTGGCAGTCATCCACGGCTTCTGGTTGGAGCATGTAGTGATAGTCTTGGAGATGGTCACGTCATCAATGCACTTGTTGATGTAGCTGGTCACTGTTGACATGTACTCCTCCAAGTTAATGAAATCGCCGTTGGTTGCAGCTTCCCTGAACTTGTCCAGGTCAGTGCATTCAAAGCAGTCCTGAAGAGCAGACATGGATCCTGCTGGCCAGGTTCTCACCTGCTTTCAAGCTGGTCTTGAATGCCTGCTAAATTGTCTGTATGCTGGGCTTCGCCCAGTATGCACCAGAGGTGGCAAAAGTACACACATCCTTTACTTAAGTAGAAGTACAAATCATCATGTTTTAAAATACTCGGGTAAAAGTTGAAGTACTAATTATACTTTTTTTACTCAAGCGAAAGTAAAGAAGTTTTGGCTCAGACATGTACTTAAGTAAAAAGTAGTTATTACTGCTACCTGTTTTAGCTGTTAACTGGACCTCACATCATATTAGATAGATAGATAGATAGATAGATAGATAGATAGATAGATAGATAGATAGATAGATAGATAGATAGATAGATAGATAGATAGATAGATAGATAGATAGATGGATGGATGGATGGATGGATGAATGGATGAATGGATGTGATAGCCTAGTGGGTTAATGTCAGGGTCCCCACGAGGATGATTCCTGGTCGAGCTGGTTGCTGTGTTGGTAAATAAAACTTCTGTACCTTGTCCACTCTAAAACATGTCATTTCTGTGTTGGATTAATTTCTTGATTTCCTGGTCTTTAATGAAAGATAACCCCACCAAAAAAAAAGCTCTTCTGTGGTAGCTCAGTGGGTTAAGGCTTGTGCCTGAACATGGTCCTTAATATAGTCCACGCTGGTGATAAGGTTTCAAAGCCAGTCCTACATGCCTTCTTTCTTACTGCGCTGGCATGAAACAAAGTATGAACCCTCCAAAAAGCACACATGCTTTTCAACAGCGGTCGCTCAGTGGTTTAAGGATTGTGCCTCATCTAAACATGCATCCCAGTCTGATCGATTCCATGGTTCATCGGATTAAGGCTGGTGCCTTGCTGCTGGTAAAGATCAGGGTTTGAATCCTGCTAGTTGCGATGTCGGTTATGTTCCTGCTTCCTAAATCTTTCTTTTTATATTCTTGTGTTGATGGCTTAAAGGTAGATAGACCTGCTCTAAACAAACTTCCTGGCCTGTCTTCTCTGATGGCCCAGTGGGTTAAATCAGGTGTTGTGCTTTTGGTGGGGTTCAGGGTTCGAATCCTGCTTTCTGCCTGCTAGTCACGATCAGGATTCACTTCCGATAGGCCCTCTCTAAACAAGCTTCCCAGCTTGTCCTTCCTGATGGTCTGAATTTCTTGCTTTGAAGCATAAAACGAAGGATAACCCCCCCCCAAAAAAGAAAGTGAGTTGTGGGACTTGATGGCTTTGTGGTAAAAGCCTTGCCTCTAAGCTCAGAGGTTGCTGGTTCAAATCTGGCTTGTCCCCACACTGGGTAAGTTGTGTGGAAATTAGTGTGTGGTGAGCAATGGAGTGGGTGACTGTGAACAAAGGCTGTGAAGACCTGCTGGGTTACAGCCTTGGAAAAAAGGTGAGGGTGATAGTTTTGCATTTAGGGGGAGGAGAGAAGGGGGAAAAAAAAAATTTGTATTAAATAAATTTCTGCCAGGAGCCTAAGTTGATTCTTTTTTTGGACGTTTTTGCTTCATAATCCCCTGTTTTCACCTTCTCAGACGCCAGATGCCTGGATATTGCCTCCCTGGTTCAGGATACACCCTCTGAAACCGTCTACAGCCGACCTTCCACTCAGCCATTTCTGACACCTTCCTCACTATGGTCACTGGAACCTTCAACACTCTTAACTTTGAGCCCTGGCTGGGGTTTGAACCAGCAACCTCTTAACCCAGAGGCAAAGCTCTTCCAATTGAGCCACAGGATCTCCTGCAAGAACCTGATTTTTAGGACCTTTTTTGGTTCTTTAATAAAACTTTTTAAACAATAGCCAAGGGGTAGGAATTGAACCAGGTGAGTCAGATAGCAGAGGCCGCATTACTAACCACTACACTACCAGAGGGGTGGCAAACAATGCTTTGCTTATTGGACTCTTGGTTTTTCTATAGTTAAGAGACCACTGTTTTCTCTTAGATCATGATGGTAGAGGGTTCAAAACTTCTCCTTCCTGTTCATTCTCTCAGTTACTCAAAGTCTATGAGAAGTGACTCAGGTACAAGAACCACATCTCCAACACCTGCACCACTGATATACCATGATTTACCAGCAACCAATTTTAATGACCTTTTATTGTTCTGTTTTTAAAAACTTCTTATAATGTTCAATATGAAACTAGAGGTAAGAATTGAACCAGGAAAGTCTTTCATCATAGATCGCTAATGGCATTACTTTCAAAACTCAAAACTTTGTTAGACGTAAATAAGCAGGAAAGACAGAGACAAAGAGAGACAGACACAGCTTTAGAAAGAGTGAGAAACAAATAGAGAGACAGCAAGAGAGAGACATATACAGTGAGACAGAGACATTTACTAAAAGAGACACAGAGACAATTAGATAGAGAAAATAGAGAGACAAAGATAGCGAGATATAGCCACTTCCTGTTGGAAGTGTTTATCCCGAGCGACTCTTAATTATCTCATTTACTAAATGAGCAGTAGTGAGTTAAGTGCTTGCTCAGGTGCCCAAAACTGGCAGCTTGGAGGTGTTAAACATGTATCATATTTACAGCATGTGATATGTATGTAAGCATATGTACAGTGATTAAATTTAAAGGCTATATCAGTGCAGAGATGTGTGGAAATCATTAAGAGCCTTTGCTATGTTTCCACATGGACAGTTAATGAGGTGATACCGGAGAAACTGCACCTCTTCAAGTCAAGTCAGTAAGCTTATATATTGAAAATTATAGACATTTTACAGATTTGAATGATGTATTGTTTTTATCTGTATGATCAATAAAGACAGTAATTTAAGTTTGTGTCACCATTATGAGGGAAAAACCCACAAAACGCCACCCAGAGGGTTAATTGTGTAAAACATGGCGTATTTGGTGTTTGATTTGAGACTTGGCTCAGAAATAAAACAAAAGTTTACTAATTAAAAATATTTTTATCTGGAGTTTATATATATATATATATATATATATATATATATATATATATATATATATATATATATATATATATATATATATATATATATATTAATACATATATTATACATTATATATATATTTTAATACAAAACTAATCAAAAATGTTGTTACCTAATGAATGTATCCAGGCTGAAGATCCACATATAGAACACAAGCAGAGAAAAGATGATGATGATCAGGAATGTGTCTGTTCTCAGTCATGTTTACATTACTGACTCCCTCTGTCTAATCCACATTAACCCCAAACTTCTTACTGCCTTCTGCCTGCTGATTCTTAGCTCCGTAAACTAGTCTACATCTGTGGTGAGTGAGAGTCAGGACTTTATACACCAGTGGATTGAAAAAGACAAGCAATGACAGGAAATTGGTTGTTCGGCTGAAATCGGCGCACAGTGAAAATAAAAAAAATATTTCACCAAATCAATGGATTAAAACTAAAGTAACGAGCCGGTTTTGAAAATGTAAGAAGTAAAAAGTACAGATATTTGTATAAAAATGTAATGAGTAAAAGTAAAATGTTGTCTGAAAAATAAATAGTGGAGTAAAGTACTGATACAAAAACAATCTACTTATGTACAGTAACAAAGTATTTGTACTTCCGTTACTTCCCACCTCTGGTATGCGCCCTGGATGTTTGTGTAAACAACATCCAGAGTGTTTTCTTCTCTGGTTGCAAAGTCCACATTCTAATGAAATGTAAAGAGCACAGTCCTGAGATTTGCATGGTTGAAATCTCCGGCGACGATAAATAATCCATCAGGGTGTGTGTTTTGTAGTTCGCTAATGGTAACGTAGAGTACGCTGAGTGCTTCCTAAGCATTAGCGCTAGGTGGTATGTACACTCCGAGCACAATAGCAGTGGTGAATTCCTGGGGTAAATAAAAAGGTCGACATCTAACAACTATAAACTCCAACAGCGATGAGCAGTAGGCGAAAACGAGAACAGAGTTCTTACACCATTCTGTGTTGATGTAAACACACAGACCGCCACCATGAATAATAATTTACACCTGTGCATTATCAACAGTTTTCCTGCCACAGGCCAATTTACCCTTAGCAAGCTTTCTAGCCCACCAATAGACTTTCAAAGGCCTAGCAACACCCAAAGTATAGCTCAAGTTTCTCATCATTCAAGAATAAATCTTTCGCCTTTTACTAAAGATTTCCATGGAGAGGAACATTGATGAGTTCAAATAATTTTTGCAGGCTTTGCTATTGCAAAGTTAGTTGTGTAATATGGTTAAAAAAAGAGATAACTTGGAGAGACTTCTTTCTAAATCTTGTTGCTAGCTTCTTCAACCTTTTCACCACCGCTCTGTGCATGGTCCTGGAGAGTGGCTTAATAACTACCGTTCAGTAGTCAATCAGGTTATCGCTTTTCTGCCTTTTGGCTAAGATCAAATGTAGAATCTAAGCTTGATGCCGCAAGAAGGCAAAAAAATGCCAGCCCGTGTTGCGGCTTTGACATACCGTGAGAGTGGAGCTGCAGAAGGATGTGACAGCGTAAATGAAGAAATGCTTCGGATGGTATTGGGTGGTCCTCCGAATTTTGCGGGATCTCTGCATGATGGCTGCCTCAAAGATCTTCTGCTTACAGAACTTTACATTGTCTGGTTTCTTGGATGTGAATTTGCATCCTTTTTGGACTGCTCTTCCTTTTTTGACCAGTGCCAGACAGCTCAGAGAGGAAGTTCTCTGTGGATTATGACTAGTGCCTCACATGGTCCCACAGATGGTCCACCTATATAACCCCTTTATCGCAGTTGATGACATCAGGGCCTTTTTGGGGAGGCACTGCTCCTCTGTGTCAGTGGGAGAGAAAATCTGTGGCCGTTTTGGCATCTGGAATGGAAAAAGGAGATACCTGGTGAGGCTGAAGGTAGATCCCATGGTACCTGGGGGCCTGTTGCATCCCCCAGGCAGCTTTGCTATTGGGCCTCACCGGGGTTTTCTTCATTACCCTGGCCAACTCCTCTACTGCCGGTGGTGTGGGGTGCTAGGCAGTAGAGGGGTTGGCAAAGGTGTTGTCTATGCGAATAGGAGGGCCATGCAGTGGCAGAATGTGACGCAACAAAGACCTGCAGCCTTTGCGGAAGTTAAGAACATTTGTTTCGACACTGCCCCTCTAGCAAAGGCACCTTTGCAAGCCTGTCCTCAGAAGAGTTGGAGGCTTCAGCTGAGTCATCTCAGAGGTAACTCCTCATGGCATGACCTCCTATTTGTGGCGGACAGCGCAAAGGTGCAGTCCTGTTCTCTGAGGCCCTTTTGAGGCTAAGATCACTGCCTGGTGGTCGGAGGTATTCAAGAAGAGGTGGGGAATAGTGCACGTGGTTCGTGGTGGTTAAACAGGATCATATTGGAGGACCATGCTTTTTGTAGTCTTTTTCGTCACCTCTACAAAGTTAGCAACATATGAAAGTACTAAATGCCACTCAGGAAGAATAGTGGGAAGACCTGAAGAAGAGGGTAGCCATTCTGTGCCAGTGGTGGGGACAGGATAGGGCAAAAAGAAAGAAAGAGAAAGTAATAAAGTGGCCTAAGGAGCTGGTTAGAGCCTGGCAAAACAGAGAGCAAGGGTGGCTCAGGGATGCAAGTGAGGCGCTCCGAGCTCACTGCAAAGCTGAGGCCAGAAGCTACATGGTTCAGGCTGGGAAACAGGTTTTGGAGCAAGATGAGCGCCCAACACAATATTTCTTTAGCAGCGTGAGACACCGCCTCTCTGAAGGAGATGGAGATCGCCATGATTTCTATGAAAAGTAGAGTGGTGCCCGGTGTGGACGGTTTACCAGTGGAGTGGTACCATACATTCCGGTCACTGGTGGGCCCAGACCTGCTGTCAGTTTAAGAGGAGGGACATTAGAGTGCAGAGCTCTGACTGCATTGGCAAAGGTGGGGTTAATCTCTCTTCTTAATAAGTAGGGAGATAGAGCAGACTTGGCCAAGTGGAGGCCTATCATGCTACTGACAACTGACTATAAGATCTTGGCCAAGGTATTGGGCCTCCTTCTGAGAGAGGTGATGGCCCAGGTAGTTCACCCTGATCAGACATACGCGGTGCCTGGAGGGTTTGAACCTGGCACTGATCAGGGATATGTTGGCATGGGCTGAGCAATGCCAAGTGCAGTTAGTTTTGTTAAGCCTGGACCAGGAGAAGACTTTTGACCGGGTCTCTCATGAGTTTATTTTCAGCATCCTAAAGCGAATGGGCTTTGGACCCAGCTTTATTACCTTGGTCCGTCTTTTGTACGCAGAGGATTTAACCTGCAAGCAGTGATTCCCTTTACAGGGACATCTCCATGGTCAACAGATCACCCATGGCACTACCAGAAGGCAGCAGATTTTGTCCGTGACCAGCCCTGGTGCTTGAAAAACAATCGTTTGCTAGATCAAAAGAGGCTGTATAAGAGTTGGAGGGATTGCAGTACAGCACAATTAGGGGAAACAATTCCACGAATGTCAGAAGTTAAATGGGCAGATATGCAGCCCACATGGTTGGACGGGCTAAGTAAGGACTTGCATTGGCTGGGAGCTCTGGGTCCTTTTCCAGTTAAAGAGCGACCCTATCTGCATGGAATGACTGCACTCCTCTATGCCCGATTGGATGCGGGGGCGAGGAGACAGTCAAGCATGCTTTGTTGTCATGTCCCGTGGCGGCACGACTTTGGGGATGCATTGCCATTGGATGCAGGGCAGAGGGGGGGAGTAAATATACATTGTGACCTGGTGTTGTACGGTAGTGGCTTGAGGCACTTGGAGCCAGAGGTGGCAAAGCAAATGTGCCAAGCAATCTCAGTGGCAAAGTGTGTGCTGTGGGGTGTGAGATGCGAGTGCATTCAGAGCATGTCCCCGCAAGTTCTCCAGGACAATGTGTACAATGTGTACAGTGTCAGGCTCAGGAAGCTAATTAGGGGGGAAGGAAATACATTATAATTTTGTGAGAGTAGGTGTAGGAGGGGCACAAGGTGGGGGATTCATAGGGACTACAGTGGTGAGGAAATATGAAGGCAGATGTAGATATATGTGTGTGTGTGTGTATGGGTGCATGTGTGTAATATATATATATATATATATATATATATATATATATATATATATATATATATATATATATATATATATACAGTGTTGTGCTAATTACTAAGAAATAGTAACTAGTTACAGTTAATAGTTACTTCATTAAAAAAGTAACTCAATTACTTTTGTATTTACTTACACCAAAAAGTAATGCGTTACTGTTAAAAGTCATTTTTTAGTTACTTTTTTTTAGGACGTTCTTTAATGTTCCCATTAATGCCCTTTTATGCGTTATGGTCTATACAAACACAAAACTGACTTAAACACAAATAAATTTTTAAACACTATTTTATTTAAGTCAGACCAGCACAAACTGAATATATCACAAAGATTTCTGAAAAAAATAACAAAACAAGCTGAATAATATATTCAGAATCAAAAACTAAAGTGGTTCTGCATCATAAAAGCTGTTGTGTTGAGCCCTTAAAAATGTTGCTTAAACAGCTTAAATATGAAAACTATCAGCAATGTACAACATAACATATGGTAATGGTAACGGAGTTACTTTATTTAAAGTAATGCGTTACAGTATTAGTTACTGTCAAAAGTAACTGCCTTACAGTGTGTGTGTATATATACAATGGTGTAAAGAAGTGTTTGCCCCCTTCTTGATTTCTTACTTTTTTGCATGTTTGTCACACTTTAATGTTTTATATCATCAAACTAATTTAAATATTAGTAAAAGATAACACAATTGAACACAACATGCAGTTTTTAAATGGAGCTTTTTATTTTTGAGGTAAAACAAAATCTAAAACTACATGGCCCTGTGTGAAAAGGTGTTTTCCCCCCTGTTAAAACTGTGGTTTATCACACCTGAGTTCAATTTCTCTAGCCACACCCAGGCCTGATTACTGCCACACCTGTTTGCAATTAAGAAATCTCTTAAATAGGACCGGCCTGACAATGTAAAGTAGACCAAAAAATCCTTAAAAGCTAGACAGCATGCCAAGATCCAAAGAAATTCAGAAACAAATGAGAAAGAAAGTAATTGAGATCTATCAATCTGGAAAAGGTTATAAAGCCATTTCTAAAGCTTTGGGGCTCCAGCAAACCACAGTAAAAGCCATTATTTTACAAATGGCAAAAACATGGAACATTGTTTGACATGCAGAATCGGATTATAGCCTGGCCCAGCTGGAAGATATTCTTGAAACATCTGATGTCTTTCAGATAGTTTTAGGCAGATGTTTTTGATGGTTTTTAACCTGTTAGCCTTCACCACAGCTTTTGGAACTCACAGCTGAAAATGCCCTACCTAACTTTAAATGTTAACAGTTCCTGACAGAAATGTGCTACATACACAATTTAGATATATTTAAAAAGAAGACACTTCGACCTTTACTGCCAATCATTGTTTATATTGCTCAAAAAGATAAAAAGTTATAGATGAAGTGCCAAGTATATACATATCTTGCATTGAACATACATTTTTATTTTATATATAAATACATGAAATCAGTCCAGAAAAGTACTGGGTTGAAAGCTACATGTCTCATGAGTCTCATTAATATGAAGCTTTTCAAGGTCAAGATTTGTGCTCAGACAAAACAATTTATTTGACTGTTAATTTTGTTTCTTTGTTTTATTTTTTTTATTTTTTGTTAATAAAGTCCAGTAGGCATGAGCTGGAAACAGCTGTTTGTGCCTGCTGTTTTCAGGGCCATATTCTGATTTTCTTATAGAATTTGCAGATTTTATCACAAATGTAGCTACTTCTTTACACAAAGCATTAATTGTTGGTGACTTTAATATTCCTTTTGATAATCAGGAAGACTCTTAAAGAAAAGCAGTTGTGTCCATTCTAAATTAAATTGGAAAGCATAAATTCATGTCAACTACAGCAGTGAGTTTTATAAATAATCTTCCGGAACTGTCGATATTAATTAGATCTCGTCTGACCACGCAGAGCTTGACTGGGCTACTGAATACCTAAAATCAATGTTCCGTTACACTCTAGATGATGAAGCTCCCCTTAAAACCAAAATGACCAGGGAGAAAAAATTTGCACAGTGGTATAGTGAACATATGCAATACCTTACAACAGACCACTCGGAAATTAGAACAGAAATGGTGTCAAACCAAATTGACAGTATTTCAAATAGCATGAAAGGAGAGCCTCCTTATTTATAAAAAATCTTTGATGCTGCTAGATCAGCATATTTCTCCACCCTCATAGAAAATAACAAGCAATATCCTAGATTTTAATCCAGCACAGTAGCAAAATTTACAGAAAATAAAAGCACTGCACTAACATGCACACCATCAATAGGTAGTAATGATTTCATGAACTTTTGTAATGATAAAGTTAAACACATCAGGCAAAATAATCCAGACGATTAATATAAATCCAATTTTTTTTTATAAATAACCCTGTAGACAGCAGTGCAATTATAACAGACAATCAATTACAAAGTTTTACCCCTATTCAAGAGAATGACAATTTCATTTATTTTCTCATCAAAATCATTAACCTGCATTCTTGATCCCTTGCCTACAAGTTTCTTTAAACAGATAATTCCAGAGGTAATTGAACCTGTTTTAAAATTAATAAACTCTTTCATTAGCACTGGTTGTGTACCTAAATCGTTCAAACTGGCGGTTATCAATCCCCTAATTAAGAAACCTGACCTTGACAATTGTCAGCTGTAGGCCAATATTAAACCTACCCTTTATCTGCAAGATTTTAGAAAGGTTTGTTACAGCAGTTATGCTCACATCTACTTAGGAATAACATTTTTGAAATAAGCCTCGTCATAGCACAGAGACAGCACTAGCTAAGGTGGTAAATAACCTGTTATTGGCCTCTGATCAGGGTTTTGTCTCTTTACTTGTTTTGTTTGACCTTAATGCAGCTTCTGACACGATTGATCATACTGTCCTGCTTGCTAGACTTGAGAACATTGTTGGAATCAAGGGAACAGCTTAGGTCTTATTTGACTGATTGCTATCAGTTTGTTGATGTAAATGATGAGTGCTCAACACTCTCTGAGATAAAGTTTGGTGTTCCGCAAGGATCTGTCTTAGGCCTACTGCTTTTCTCTTTATATATGCTGCCTCTGGGTAAATTATACATAAACATTGAATTTGCTTCCATTGCTATGCTGATGATACACAGCTGAATATTTCAGTAAAGCCAGATGAGAGAGATCAGGTTAAAAATGTTGAGGAGTGTCGAAAAAGGACATTAGACAGTGGATGCTTGATAACTTTCTTCCCTCGGATAAGTCGTAATTTTACTAGGACCACATGCAGCTAGAAGTAAACTTTCTGATTACGTAGCATCTCTGGATGGTGTTTCTATCTCAGTGTGTACAGCATTCAAAGACTTTGGTGTAATTATTGACCCTAGTCTTTCTTTTGTGGCTCACATAAATATTACCACCAGGATTGCCTTCTTTCAAACTTTGAAAGAAGGCAATCCTGGTGGTAATATTAATTATTATCCTGGTGGTGTAATTATTGACTAGGGTCAATAATTACACCAAGGTCTTTGAATGCTGTACAAAATAAACTTAAATAAGAAATATGTCGTTACAGGATGCAGAAAAACTAGTCCATGCTTTTGTTACATCTAGATTACAATACTGTAATGCTTTACTGTCTGGGTGTTTGAGTAAGTGCATAAATAAGCTTAAGTTATTTCAGAATGCAGCAGCAAGGGTCCTTACTAGATCTAGAAAATATGACCACATCACCCCTGTTTTAATCTGTCTACAATGGCTCCCAATTACATCTCATTTTAATTATAAAATACTACTAATGACGTATAAAGCACTTAACAGTCTTGTGCCGCAGTATCTGAGTGAACTTCTGTACCAATATGATCCTCAATGCTCAATGGATATAGAGTGTTTGGTGAACTGGGATATTAATACGCTGTCGTCTCCTCACTCTCATGTTTTCACTCAGGTTTGTTGACGGTCCACTCTATGCAGCTGGGGACGGTTTCTCATCAACACCTTGGGTGGATCCATGAAATTCCGGAGTCAGAACGGGAGCTTTGAGGATAGATTTGGACTGTAGTTAGTCAACGGTCGGCTACACTGACTCAGGACTACAGTTTGCTGCTGATCACCATCACTGTACCCCGCAACATCGTTTCTCTGCAATAAATGGACATTCGTTGCAACTCAGATGAGGATGCTTTTTCTCTTGAGTCTGGTTCCTCTCAAGGTTTCTTTCTTATGCCATCTCGGGGAGTTTTTCCTTGCCACAGTCTAAAAGAGCATTTTATTCATTTTTATTACCACATTATCTGTGTAAAGCTGCTTTGAGACAATGTTCATTGTTAAGTGCTATCCAAAAAAAATGAATTGAATTTTATTCAATTTGTGTAATGGTCTTTACTGGCTTTGCACAAAACTTAACCTTGATCATTTTGGCCTTGATAATTAAAGTTCAACCTTTGTCTCATCAAACCATAACATATTTTCCAACCATCTTAATTTACTCGTGCATGCATATTCTTCTTAGTAAGAACCTGCTTCCATCTGGCCACAGCACCCCACAGCACAGACTTGTGCAGAAAAGAGGAGATGGCATTCACATGCAAGGAGTGACCAGTACCTGCCAGAAATTCCTGTTGTTCCTTCAGTGTGGCTGCTGACCTCTTGGAATTCTCCTTTATATGTTTTCTTCTTGTCCTTTCATCAACTTTGGAGTGTGGTCCTGATCTTTGCAATATCTCTAACGTGCTACATTTTAGGAGAACAACCCCAAACATTCAAACAAATACAACAGCAAGAGCTGAATTTATCTGGTTCTAATCAGAATCACTTTAATTGATGCCATTTTAATACCATTTACCTATAGGCCTAATTGTGAATGAGGCTGGTTAACTCTGAAAACAGTTCGATTTATGTAAGGGTGTGCCCGCAAACTACATTACCTCACATGAAGTACATGTTGGGAAACTATACAAACCCCATAGTATTATGTTTAATTTTACATAAAAAAAAACACATGTACTGTAATCACATTAAAGCTATATTTAGACTTGAACAAATACGACGAACAGTTGAGCCATGTGTGAAATGTTCTGCAAATAGTTTGCTCTAACTCAAAGCATTGCATATGTGCTTTCAGTAAAATCACTGTGAAGAAAACATGTATATTTCATAACTCCTTACTCACTTTTTGGCTACAGTATAGCGTGTACTGAACCCAATAATATACAATGGATGTGGTAACCTCTGTCAAGCACATATTGACAGCAATTTCTTTAATAAAAGGTCTTGTGCAAGGCAACAGGACCTCCTTTTTTTGTAAGTGGTCATATATGTAGACATTTTTAGTTATTTAATTTTCTTACAGATTTTATTTATTGTTTTTATTTTGTGTTATTACACTGCAGTTTTAGCTACTACATTCCAGTGTGTCCACTCTGATTCTTAACCACAACTAGAAGAACTGTATTTCTGTATATAACCTATTTCTGTATTTGTTGCATGTCACTGCTATAAGTTTCTCCAAAAAATTTATTAATGTCAGCAATTAAATTAGACTTTGTAGTTGGTATTGCAACTTCAGAGCATGCCACACCATCTTAATGGGATTCATGTCAGGGGGTTCTGCTGGAGTCTTCAACCAGTTAATGCCCTCTGCACTTTTCTTGCAGCAGTGTGGTTCAGGTCAATGTCCTAGAAAAAATTGTGATGAACTCTGAAGTTTTCCCTAATGTATGCAGCAGCCGTTTCTCTTATAATAGTCTCTTCGAAGAAAGACCTGTCTATTGTCCCTTCAAAGATGATGATAAGTTTCTCCGGTATCACCTCATTAACTGTCCGTGTGAAAACATAGCAAAGGTTCCGTTTGGTGTCCTGATGATTTACGTAATTTAAACACCATTATTACTTTACAATATTTACAAGAATTTTTAGTCTTCATGCTTTATGTTGCATCCATATTTCTCCATGTTCATGTTGCTTAAAGTATTAAAAACAGGAAGTATTCATATATGGTACATTTATAACAGATAGAAATGTGCAATTTAGTTGCGATTAAATATTGAATTTGATTGATAACCTCTGTACAATTATACATACAATGTACATATTACATAGTATATCTTTATTACTACTCATTACATCTGCACTATTTTTATCTATATGTATCTTTTATATCTTTATATCCTTACTGTACATTCTGCCCAACCTTTCACATTCATGTATATATTCATTCATGTATAATGTGTTCATGCATGCATATATATATATATATATATATATATATATATATATATATATATATATATATATATATATATATGATTCGTCCAGAGATCCATCAGCCACGCAACACTTTTCTCAAACTCTGTTTCTTAAAACAACATCATATATAACTGAATTTACTAAAGCGGATTTCGGGGAAGAAAATAGTAATGTAATTTTTTCTGTGACAAATAGAGATTAGACATTGTTGGCTTTTAAAATCTTTATTTTTTTAATGAAAAATTAAACTGTAAACTGTCACTGTCCATCTAAACAAGTTTGTTCAACATATCCTCGAGACCGTCTATGTCAAACACTGCTACAGAATCCAGGATCTCTGTGCTGTTGTGGGAGTTTTTACTGTAAGTCTGAGCTCCAAACTGTTTAAAAAAGCCAAATTCCTCGTTTAAAATAGAAAAGATTTCATTGTTTAGCAAAGTGATTTCATCCTCATCCACAAGTTGAGCTTCACTGCTTGTACAGTCAGACACATGGCAGGTGCTGTAAAAAGAATTGCACAATTTTAGCTGCATATCAAAGTAAATGATTGGCGATTATGTTAATTGTTTGTTTTTTTGTATTTAAGATGCAGTGTAAAACCCAATTTGCATGTCATTCTTCTAAAACTGTTCTCATGTAGTTGACCAACTCACTTAGTTTGGCAGAAAGTCAGTTCAGGCATGCAGAATGGTAGAACAGAAGGGTTAAGAGGTGGATCAAAGTAGGTGCCCTCAGGAGACAGCAGTTCTTGTGAGATTTGGTGGCTAAGGCAAGGGAACTGATCACTAAATTCAGGCACGGACTGGTCATGTACTGGTACTTCTTCTGGCATGTCCATGACTATATGGAGGTTTGGCTCTAGATCAGTTCTCCTATGTGAGGGGCTACTCTGCAAACTGCCTACAAAGATATAAAGATATAGATATGTTCTAGCTCACTCCCTATGTGAAGAGACATCATATGAGTGTAAAAGGACAGGCAGGATTGTGTTAATTGCATGCGGATTGTGTTAATTGCATGCGGCAATATAAAATGAAAAGGATAGACGTATTAAATCTATTATAGTTTTTTAAATGATTAATTAAACTTCCTGTGGTGGACACTGACTAGAACAAAAGGGTTACTGAAAATGAACTTATTAAAATGTTAAACACAGACAAATGGAAGAAAAATTGTAAGCGCCATAATTAAGCAATATCACATGAGCATGAGTGCTGTTATAGAGGATCTGTGTTGCCATGCCAAAACATAGACTATCCTACAGCCCATAGAAAGTTTAGTAACAATTTTAGTATATTTAACTATTGCTAGAATGGAAGTGTTATTTAGCAAATATTCAAAAGAATTTGTAATAATACAAACAATGAAATGTACCAGTGCTGTACTGAGGTACCACTTTTTGGCTGCGTCTCCTTCCTTTCTTTGGATATGGTTTATAAACCCAATCTACATGATAGAAAAAAAAAGATTTAAAGAGTAAGTATCAGGGACAAAAAGTCAGGGTTGATGTATTTGTCTTGATATTTTCCTAATTGTCTAAAAACCCTGTTCTCTTTACCGGGAAACATCTGTTCGTGTTCCTGTTTAAGCCTCAATGATTCTTTGTAGTAGGGTTTCTTCTGTTCTTCGCTCAGTTTGTTCCACTCGATCCCAAGCTGCATGCTGATCTCTGCAGAGCTGGTATTTGGTTTGGCCTTGGAGAAGATGGGTCGCTGTATCCTCGCCCAAACCATGTAGGCATTCATTGGCCTTCTGATGTTGCCTTTTTTATCTCTGCACTTGGCTGTGTTAAATGTATCTAAAAAATTAGAAACACTTAATATGAAGTTAAATAGAAATCATTATAACTTCAGATTCTAGTTAAAACAGTGAACAAAAAATAGTGTGCCAATCTTAAGCACTCAGGTTTGTTAGTACAAATATTTTGTAAGTACTGCATTACTGGAACATTACAAAAATATATATTTCCTGCATGACAGCTTCATATTTAATGCAATTTTAAGAATCTCATGATGTTACGCATTAATTAATGTAGTGAAGAATTTTTCTCCAAAATAAAAGTACTCAGGTAAAGTACATAAACTTAAAGCAAAAATATGCTGATTAATTATTTAATTAGTTGCTTAAATCACTAAGAATATCCATCATATATATGATGGATATTCTTAGTGGATTTTTGCAAAAAAATTCTAACCGTCTTCAACAGTTAAACACTGACTTCATACACCCGCATCACATTAGCACTCTAATAAGTTAACAAACATTCATTCATTCATTCATTCATTTTCTCCCGCTTATCCGTAATTCGGGTCGCGGGGGCAGCAGTCTAAGCAGGCATACCCCGCCTTCGACTGCTGCCCAATCCTCACAGCACCGTTCCTTACGGTCCCTCCTGCAGGTGGTGAGCCCACGGGAAGGTTAACAAACATACACTTGGAAATTTTATGAATGTACTTAATACTACTGAATAGGCTTGGTTTTTATATATATATATATATATATATATATATATATATATATATATATATATATATATATATACACAGTATATCTTTTTTCAGAGGGTCATGAAGCGGACATACGAGATTTACATGCTACTTTTTAGTAAAAATTTAGTTTTTTTTTTTATTATTATTTAGTAATTACACATATGGCTGAAGACGGTCTACCAAGACTGTGTTTGGATTGTGTTATTGGGAACTTCCATGTAACTGCCTGGTTTTATTTCTGCTGAATAAATCTTATACTACCATCCTGGATGGAACTTAGTTTATTTCTTTACATGGTATTTTAACTTTGTTATTGGATTTGTTGCTATTCATAATTGGCCATAACAAGATCATGCTAATCCCATTACATGTTTGTGATATAACTGTATCATGCAGTAAAAATTAGCTTGTACTGTCTTACACATTAAAAGCATAAATATCAAAACTTTACACACCTTTAAGTGCGAGAATCTGGTTTTCAAGACTGTAATTTCTGTGGAAAAGACAAAAAAGAAATTCAGATAAACTATTTGTTAATGTGCAGTTTATTGGCTGTAAAAAATAATACATTGGTATAGATATTCCATCATACAATTCTCTGTGTACGTTGTTACTCTAAAAATTATGGATTAAAAAGTGCTTAGAGCCAATCAGAATAGAGAATTCAACTGCGCTTTGGGGTAAAACATAAACAGACAAAGCCTTACTCGTTTGTGTCAGTGTTCTGCATTTTCATTTTTTTTTTCTTCAGTGAAATTCTCTTATTTTATCGCAAATTAAACTCAAAAAGACTTTATTGTCCTCTCAGCAACGATCGTTTGCTTTTAAGTTTCCATGACAACGGGGGCGTGGTGCACGCGACTTAGTTTAGCTAGTCACCTGACTAGCACGTGGCCGGCGCGTGCTTTCCGAGACAAACACGCGATCATTAATAATGCTAATGAATGAAAATAAAGTTCAGGTTCGTTAGTTACACTTGATCTTGTATCGTGTTGAAACAGATAAAAAAAGTAAAAGGAAAAAAACTTGATCGTGTTCATTTTCTGTATTTTCCACTTTCCGTCAGATGCGTTTCTCTTGTTCTTTATGGAAATATTGCTCGAAATCTCAGGATGGTAGTGTAATGTTTTTTACTTCATTGAAGAAAACGAACATTTATTTTACTCAATCGAAGGTCTGCACAATCAACCACCGAACTGTACCTTCATCACTTCTACTTGAGTGCTTCTACACAGCTTACCGGTAAGTGTGCCATTACTGACACCTAGTGGCAAGTTTACAAATAAACTACTCCAATACATTTCTTCTTTGACAGTATTTAAGTTTAAGTATTTAAGTATTTAAGCTGTAGTGCACAAAACCTGGGCTGATATCCAACCTGCCAGAAACAACATGCATCCTCCAATACACAGACATCATTCTCGTTACAGTACTCACTGAGCTAATGCCACAAAGCTTCATTGGTTTTCTGACCCAGGATGCATTTAAACCTTCACAACATAAACTACAGTGGATGAAGTGAAGGTTTCATATGTGGGCCATGTGATCTCAAAAGGGCAACATAAGATATTAAAGGACCACAAACAGCTTGTGACTCGGTTCTCAAGACCTCAGACTGTGAAACAGATGCAGAGCTTCTTGAGACTGATCAACTACTGCAGAGCATGGATCCCTGACTGCACACTCCATGACAAAGATTTGCATAGTGCTATTGATCACAAAGCTCCTCCATCATACCTAGTTCTGTGGACTGGTGAAATTAACAAAAGTTTTACTGCTCTCAAGAAAGATTGACAGTCTTTCAGATTTTTCACCTCTGTGTGAACAGTCTATAAACACGGTAGTATATTTGTAGGGATTCTGACCCAGGAACCTGTTGCACATATTTCCAAATCCTTAGACAATGTACAAAGGATGCTCTTATGCCAGCGTGCGGTGGCTGCTGGGGCTCTGATGGTACGGATTCTGATGGTCCTGTAAAGCTGCACACCGCATATCAGGTAACAGCTATTTTACACAACCTCCACACACAACATATAATACAACAGAGATCTGTTTAGCAACAGAAAATGTATCTATTAAGCCTCAGCCGCACTAAGCTGCAGTAGTGCTGTATGATCTCCTATATTTTATAGATCTAGATGGTTCTGATGATGCACATGATTGCATTAAGCACATTGAACAGAAGACAGGGGAATTCCTCTGTGTCTGTATCTACCAGTTCCAGGAAGCATATGATCATGGAGTTGACTTTGTTCACATTCTACCATTATTATTCTACCACATCCAAAGACGTCCTATACAATTGTGTGCCTCTAACTTTGTGCTAACAGTTTAAATAAGAACCAATCACATCTGGAAAAGTCAGGTGACCAAAATACTTTAGACCATATAGGGTACTTCAGCTAAAAATTTATATCTGGATCTGGAACTTTTACTAGTAATAAAAATGAGTTTGAAAATAAAACTATAACCATGACAACAACTATAATAATAATGATAATAACTGCAGTTTGTTGTAGAAAAATGTGAATTGTAACACACAGATAGATAGATAGATAGATAGATAGATAGATAGATAGATAGATAGATAGATAGATAGATAGATAGATAGATAGATGGATGGATGGATGGATGGATGGATGGATGGATGGATGACTTGGTAGAGCTGGGATTTGAACTCACAACTTTCTAAATAGAAGCTACAAATCTGAATATGTGGAGCATTAAACAGTTATAAATATAACAATATAATAGTAATAGTATAATAGTTTTACTTTTACTCATTACATTTCTACACTAATATCTGTTCTTTCTACTCTTACATTAAAAAAACAAAACTATTTTTTTTTTTGTTTGAATCTATTCATTTGGTGAAATGTCGATATTTTTTATTTTTACCGCATGCCGATTTCAGCCCATAAACCTGTTTCCTGTCATTTGTGCGGCTTTTTCAATCTATCACTGGTGTATCATTTACTGGCTCTCACACACCACAGACGTAGACTAGTTTATGAAGCTCACAATGACCAGGCAGATAGCAACAAGCAGTATAATTAACGTGCATGAGACGGAATGGCAGTGACGTAATCATGACTGAGAACCGCCAAATTCTCGCTTTGTCTTAGCATTTTCTCATCGGTTATCTCGATTCTTTTATGTCGCCGAACCCTGCTATCTCGAGCACAAGGGGGGCAAATTTGCCACTTATCGTCAGTTATCTCGATCGGCACTGTGCAGCCGCAGAAGAACTCGCAAATGTGGCGGAAAAATCAAGCCTTACAGATGCTACAGGTGTACAAGATACTTTTCAGAGCTGTGTCAGAGTGAAATGACTGGAGAATTCAATTTTGACACTGGTTAGCTTTTTGTAAAAACGAACTACACCCCGCACGTTTATAGTGATTTTGTGAGCCTCCACGGGTGCGCTTGGTAGAAGCGCGGTGCTGAACAGCACACGGGAGAACGTGGGATGAGCAGCAAACGCATAGAATGAACAACGGCAGGATCGGGGGAATCCGTGATACGCTTTGGGAAGAAAAGCGCAGCCGGTGAGAGAGTGCGGAGTCCGAGTAGGAAGGCACGTACCCGGATACGCATGAACGATAACAACGACCGCCGTGAACCAACATATACCAACAATAACGGACGGTGAGAGTGTGGGAGTGAGGGGTTTAAAGCGGAGATTTGACAGCCGCCGAAGGGGGCGTGGCAGGTGGTTTCCTGACAGTTAACAAACAGGTATGTACATTTTTATAGCGTGCCTTCATCAAACAAATCGTGGCAACGCTTTTGTTAAAAAAAAAAAAAAAAAACCCTCAAACACGTGCATGTACATTGTCATTTATTAACGCACATCATGTACATAAAGACATTTCAAGCACGTTAATATATTGCCGCCATATTGGTTTTCGTTTATTTCGATCATCGGTTATCTCGACGCTTTTTGGCGTCCTCTAGGCCCTCGACATAACCGGGTTCCACTGTAATTCAGTCGTGCATGCATATTCTTCTTAGTAAGGAGATGGCAGTCACATGCAAGGAGTGACCAGTACCTGCCAGAAATTCCTGTTGTTCCTTCAGTGTGGCTGCTGACCTCTTGGAATTCTCTTTATAAGTTTTCTTCTTGTCCTTTCATCAACTTTGGTGTGCGGTCCTGATCTTTGCAATGTCTCTGTCGTGCCACATTTTCTCTAATTATTGATGTTTTTTACAGTGTTATGTGGTACATTCAGTGCCTTCGATATTCTTTATCCATCTCCCAATTGGTAACTTTTAACAATTAATTCTCACAGTTTCTTTGGCAACTCTTTGTGGCTCATGGCTTTTAGTAGAACAACCCCAAACATTCAAGCAAATACTACAGCAAGAGCTGAATTTATCTGGTTCTAATCAGAATCACTTTAATTAATGGCATTTAAATTCCATTTACCTATAGGCCTAATTGTGAATGCGGCTGGTTAACTCTGAGAACAGTTTCAGCCCCCAATATGAAAGTGTGTGCAGATTTATACAAACAGAGTGTTGTACAAATGTGGCCATTAAGAATGCGCATCACCGGAAAAGGGAACTCACAATCTTCCACGGCTAGACGTGGCCCGTAGTGATGTTCTCTGGCAGGTAAAGTACATTAAAGTTGTTGGGATGTACTGTAATCACAAATAAAGTGACATATACTGGTCTATGCAATTGAAATAGTTTGCTCTAACTCAAAGCATTACATATGTGCTATCAGTAAAACTCAAACAGCCTATTTCTGTATTTGTTGCATGTCATTTCTGTAAGTTCCTTAAACCAAAATGCATTAATGGCGGCAATTAAATCAGACTTTGTAGTTGGTTTTGCAGCTTTTTGAATGTAGTCTTTCAGAGCATGCCACACCATCTGAATGGGATTCATGTTAGGGGATTCTGCTGGAGTCTTCACCCAGTTAATGCCCTCTGCATCAATCACTTTTCTTGCAGCAGTGTGGTTCGGGTCATTGTCCTGGAAAAAATTATGATAAACTCTAAAATTTTCCCTAATGTATGCAGCAGCCGTATATATCTGTATAATGTATAATCTGTGATAGCATCAGAGTGAGCAACCTGCTGATGAATTTTGCAAGGATTACGTTTGAGAGAATTACGTTCTTTCCAATGTCTTTTAATGGTGCTCAATGTTGCATTTACATCAACAGCTTTCAGATGGCTGTGTATTTCGCGAGTGGATCTTCCAGCAGACCTGAAGCTTACTGATCTTGGTCATTTTGAAAAGCCTTTACTGCACCTGTGGATGGACTGTATTCATCTATACAAATCTCTTGGTGTCAATGGGGGCATGGAAAATAAGTGAGAATGGGTTGTGGATAATCTAGATTCACAGGATGGCCTATTAACAAGTTGTCAATCTAAAAAATAAATAATAATAATAATCAGGGAAAATAAACAAAAATGTACTTTAGAAACTTTAGAAATTGTGCTTTCTTTTACAATAATTACTTTCAGAGATTTGTTTAGATAAGCAGTTTAATGTTTAGGTTAAAATATACAAATTAGGTTGAGAATTGTATATTTTTTTAGAAGCTTTCATGTAAATGTTTATATCTACTCATTTAAAATGTTCAGTGCAGTCTGTAGAAGACAACATAAAAACTATTTTAATACCCTTATTACACCAATGAACTGTTCATGATTCCCTACTGGTGTTACGATAAAAATAAAATGCATACTGAATAATTTTTTTAAGAGCCAAATGTTACCTGTTATTTTAGTGTTTGGTCACGGCTTGCTCTATTTTCCAGAAGGCTGTAAAGAAAGTATAAAGTTTAACACAAGTACTGAATGTAAAATGAGGTCAATAGAAAACAAAAGGGTAACGTTTGTTTGATATATTCTATATCATAGATCCCTTCCTTTATAAAATAGTGTGAATGTTTTTGTATTGACTGCATGTAGACAGAAAATGCCCCAAATTAGCAGTTGAATAGACTGTAAAATGTGAAGGAACAACTTGATAACTACTGCTATTCCCAGAATGATTGAGTAACTGACTCAGCAGGGTCTTAGGTCTTAAAAAAAAAAAAAAAAAAAAAAAAAAAAATATATATATATATATATATATATATATATATATATATATATATATATATATATATATATATATATATATATATATATATATATATTTTTTTTTTTTTTTTAAGATAATGCAATGGTTAAGAAAAAACGTCGCAGAATTTTTGTATATTTGACCACGTATTGATTACAACCATAGCTAATTTTCAGGGTGTTGTATTAAATAAGTCATTTTTACAAATTATTTTTTTAATTATATAATTAGACTCAAATAACAAACACTCCTGCTTTCTGTAACTAAAACAAACTAGTGCAAAGAACTTCATGAAGCCAGAATCGCTGACACTTGGATTCAGTAAAACAGCATGTACGTGAATGTGCTGATAAAAAACAGAAAAGCTGCTCGCAATCTTTTTTTGGCTTCACCCATTGTTAGAAGGATTTAGACACCCTGACTGTGCTGTGTGTTCTCTGGCTGTGCTGCATGCTCCCTCAGAGAGTTTCTCCTGCAAAAAAAATAAAAATAAAAATGAAGCAATCCTTAGTAATATTGATTTGAACATAAACCCAATGTCATTATCCAGATCAGTAGCAGTATAAACAGTTGTTACTGTCAAAATGTATAGTCTGCATGTGAATGTGAAATAATGGAATCACCACTTCGATCCTGTGCTCAAGTTACTATTTAAGTTTTAGTGTCTTTCTGCTGTAATCAATTACTGAGATTCTGGATTTTACCCCTGTTCACTACACAACTTTGGAAATTGTGGAAAGAGCTGCAAGAAGCTAAAGAGTGCAGGAATATTTGTACTCCCTGATACACCCAATACAAGGAGAGAACAAATGTTAATGATTAACAATAGATTCAATGAAAAGGGACAAGCGTAACAATAACAAATTCATCATTTTAAAGGTCTAAGCCTCAAACAGCGATCTTAGATCACTTTTTTTTTTCAATGGAAAGTAAAAAAAACAATTCTGAAATTGTGCAAGCAGTACACACCAAAACACAAGCAATAAAAAAGGAAGTGCATACCTTTATGATTGTAATAAAGGGTCACAAAAGCATCCACTGCTATGAATTGTGGTGTATTTCGAAAGGTAAGTGTGGACAGAATAACATGCCAGCATGTGCGTTTAATCCAACCAAGCAATAATGTTATAAGTTAGATGGTTATTCCTTTGTTTACATCCCATCACTTCGGGCAGCATTTTTGTATTATTTACGGAATAACTTCTGGACAAAAACTGCACGACTTTATAGCAAACCTCTCACATACAAAATGAGACCATCCACAAAGTGGATGAAACGAAAGCCGAAAGCTTTTCCCTAAACAACCCAACGTTGCTGTTGCTTTGTGATGACGCACTGCTATGCACAGCCTTTAAGTTATCCTAAATATTTCCAGCCAATAGTATTATCTACAGGACAGGATTGACAGAATATATAGCCAATAAACGCATGATTCCAACGATATATGGGACGTATATAGCAAGTTATTTTCTTTATGTACATTCGGCACTCCTAGTGGTCAAAGTTGTACCTTGCTCGTGACGTGCATTAGGTCATACCTACCACCAGTCAAGGGGCGCAGTATAAAGTATCTGCGCTTTACACCAAGTCAAGAGGAAAGACGACAAAGAAAACTAAGAAACCATGGATCAAGATTTTTTTTTGAAGCTTGCTAGCAGCAGTGAAGAGGACAACACTGTTGAGGAGAGTAGTGACAGCGACAACAGTGATCTGCTTGTGGCTGGAAAATCCGAGCCTAATTTACCCAGGTGAGTTGCAATATATTTTCTTTTACAGTGAAATACGATTTGTTTGTTTGTGTTCTAAGTAATTTGCTTGAGGAAATGTTGAATAGAAGAAACAGAGTGGAAAAAAAACAAAAAAACATTTATCGAAACTAATATATATTTTGTGTATACAGTACACACACACACACACACACAAATACATATATATATATATATATATATATATATATATATATATATATATATATATATATATGAATATGTATATTTGACAGGAATATACGCTACAATGTACACATATGTATGTATGTATGTATGTATGTATGTATGTTTGTATGTATGTATGTTTTTACACATATGCACATTGTAGTGCATATTCCTGTCCCGAGTGTAACTGACAGACAGTGAAACTATTGACAACATGACCTGGACGTCAGTGTTGCTGTGTGTAAGAGCAACCATATGAGAGTAACAATTGAGCTGCTGGCTGGTCATGTGCATAATTACCATTTGTATGACCGGCCATCAGTGTGCATGCTGTATTTATGAACGACCATAAGAGAGTAACTATTGAGCTGCTGGCTGGCCATGTGCATAATTACAATTTGTATGACCGGCAATCAGTGTGCATGCTTCATGTCTGCCCACCTGAGTGAATGTTGACTGCATGGCCAACCCCCCAAAAAACTTCAACAATATGTACTTACAATATGACATATGATGCTAGGTTTTTTTTGGTCTTTCAACAGCGGTTTGGAATCCTCTGACGAGGACTGGATTCCATGTGTTAGCAAACACCCGGAAAAGCGGCTCAAGCGCTCAGACTCTGGAGACGTAGCACCAGCTGTAGGTTCACCCGTAAGAGGGGGGACGAAAAAGAGAGCCAGAAAAAACAAATCAGCACCAATGTCTACAACAACAAACGAAGAAAGGTGAAAAGACATGACAGACGAGGATGTCATACCCCAGCCAGCAGTATTCAGACCCTTCCGGACACCAGGCCCACAGCTGATTGGTACAGCGCCATACACTGTGCTGCAGTTATTCCAGTTGTTCTTTTCGACAAACGTTATGCAGACACTGTTGAAGAACACAAATGCTTATATTTGAATACAAAGACTTGAATTCATATCTGCTGCTGGTGATCTTCATGGGACTTGTGAAGTTTCATTCACTGAAGGACTACTGGAGGAAATCCAATATCTTCGGGATTCCCTTTTCCGCCCATGTGATGTCAGCAAGGAAGTTCAATGCCATCTCTTCCGCGCTGCATCTAAGTGACCCTGAAGTGGAAGAGGAAAACAGCAAGAGAAAAGGAACACCTGCCTATGACTGCCTCTGTAAGATAAAGCCCATGTATCAGCCGCTGAGAGACGCATGTAAGAGCAATTTTCATCCCCACCAGAACATTGCCATCAACGAGAGGATGGTGGCACCAAAACGCAGAAATAGCCTGAAGCAATCGACAAAGTTTGGATACAAGCTGTTTGTGCTGTCGGACTCATACTGTGTGTACACATGGGACTTCTTAGTGTACGAGGGCAAGTCACCAGATGCACAAACACAAAGCAATGGACCGAGCTACGACTCTGTCATGGAACTTGTTGATGTGAAGATGTTGGGAACAGGCTACAAACTGTTCGTGGACAATTTCTACAC